>NC_037673.1:1998432-2154580 GCF_003255815.1 Theropithecus gelada | reverse complement strand
AGAAAACCAAACACCGCATGTTCTCACTCATAGGTGGGAACTGAACAATGAGATCACTTGGACTCAGGAAGGGGAACATCACACACCGGGGCCTATCATGGGGAGGGGGGAGGGGGGAGGGATTGCATTGGGAGTTATACCTGATGTAAATGACGAGTTGATGGGTGCAGCAGACCAACATGGCACAAGTATACATATGTAACAAACCTGCATGTTATGCACATGTACCCTACAACTTAAAGTATAATAATAATAAATAAATTTAAAAAAAAAAAAAAAAAACTGAATGCCTTTAAAAGCACCCAAGTCACCTCTTGAATGCTTTGCTGCTTAGAAATTTCTTCCACCAGATACCCTAAATTATCTCTCTCAAGGTCAAAGTTTCACAAATCCCTAGGTCAGGTGCAAAATGCCACCAATCTCTTTGCTAAAACAGAATAAGAATCACTTTTGCTCCAGTTCCCAGCAAGTTTCTTATCTCCATCTGAGACCAGCCTGGATTTTACTGTCCATATCATTATCAGCATTTTGGTCAAGGCCATTCAACAGGTCTCTAGGGGATTCCAAACTCCCACATTTTCCTGTCTTCTTTTGAGCCCTCCAAACTCTTCCAACTGTTACCCAGTTCCAAAGTTGCTTCCACATTTTTGGGTATCTTTTCAGCAGCACCCTACTCCCAATACCAACTTACTGTATTAGTCCATTTTCACACTGCTGATAAAGACATACTCAAGATTGGGCAATTTACAAAAGAAAGATGTTTAATGGACTCACAGTTCCACATGACTGGGGAGGCCTCATAATCATAGCAGAAGGCAAAAGGCATGTCTCACATGGCAGCAGACAAGAGAAGAAGAGAACTTGAGCCAGGAAACTCCACTTTATAAAACCATTAGATCTCATGAGATTTATTCACTATCATGAGAATAGCACAGGAAAGACCGGCCCTCATGATTTGATTACCTCCTACTGGGTCCCTCCCACAACATGTGGGAATTGTGGGAGCTACAATTCAAGATGAGATTTGGGTGGAGACACAGCCAAACCATGTCAGATCATAAAACCTAAATGCTTGTGTGTTGGATGATCCCCCTACTTCCTTCCTCACCTGGTGTGACATCACTGCGGGCAGCCCTGGTTGTACAAGTTGTGAGTTGCCTCGGACTTGTAATAATTCTAATTCATGTAAGTGAAGAAAACATTGAATGCCTGTGTGCTCTGACCCTGCAATGCAAGTACTTCACCTCTGTTAACTGGACAGTGGCAGGGCTGCAGCAGGCAGCTGGTCTCTGGACGGCAGTTGGGGTCCTGGTCCTCTGGTTCACCCCTACCCAGCTAAGCAGCTGGACCCCATGTTTCTCCAAAAATGTTGTTGCTCCCAGGTTTGGTGGGGAGCAGGAACCCAGGCTCCTGCAGGTCCTTGTATGTTTAACTGAACCCATAAAAATAAACAATTCTTTCAGAGCCGTATCTGAAGATCAGAAACATGAGCCACCTCTTTTAAATTAATGTATCTTTCAGTAGCAAAAAGGAAAAGTTTTGAAAGAAAGGAGGAAGTAATTGGCAGTCTCATCTCAAATTAGCATGGGGGCAGTGTGTCATGGGCTGATTCTTACTAAAACGTGTCCCCAAGGCTAACATCCCTCTCCAGCCGCATGCCATCTCCTGAGAGCCAAGCCATGCTGACCGCTCTGCCTGCAGGCCTACTTGTGGGTGGGTCGATGGCTGGAGCTGGTAGAAGAGCATGGCCCAGGCCTGAGGTTGACTCTGCAAGGGGAGCGGGGGCCTGGGCAGAGGCGGGGGTCCACAGAAGCCCCAGTAGCCTGGGCCCACTTCAGGCAAGAGCTCACTGGTGCACATGTGTTTTTGAGTGTGGGTGCACCTTGGCAAAAATGCTGGCTTTCTCTGGAAAACATCTTATTTTCCTGGTCAACTCTCAAGTATTTGGGGACCAAAATATCTGACTTATAGACACCATGTATAGAGATAAAAAGTGAAAAACTGTGTTTGTGGAGAGGGAGGGGAAGGGAGAAAGACAGACAGAGGGGCAGGAGATTTTCCAACAACACTTAAAAGAAGTCAAGGTGGGGACTATGCAGACGGGAGATGGATTTTGTTTACTCTCTACCTATTTCTTCTTTCTCTTTAATATTTTCCTTCCAGAAGGATGGGTTCCCCTGACGATGTTATATTTAGAAAAGCAGTTGGAATGAGAGGGTTACCTTTCAAATCCTCCAGCTAGTTGATCAAATAGAGCCTCCTTGTTTCTAGCTCTGAGGCACAATTATGTGTAAGCAGGACCCCCTCTGAGAATTCAATTCAGTGAAAACCCAAAACTGGAGCTGGCATGGAAGCCCATTTGTGTCTTAGCTAACATAATTATTCCAACACTAATCCTCTGCTAACACATCTGTCCTTTCTTTCTGTGTGTAGAATAGGAAATCATACACTACGCGTGGAAGTTGTTTCAGCTGTGTGCATGTCTGTGTTTTGCTAGCAAAACGATTCCTTTGGATAGAAGTTTCCTTTATAGCACAGTGAAACCTTCAGCTTGTAGCAGAGCAGCCCTGATCACCCTTCTGACTCTGGCAGGGTGGAGGAGCATAACGCTTTCTTTTCTCAAAGTGTATTTAGATCCTGTCACTCCTCACCCGAACCCTATGTGCTAAGCTTGGCAAATAGAAATCATTCCATATTACAGACTAAAACATAGTGAAATTCAGATCACCTGGATTATGGCCACAAGGCCAATCACACTGGCCTAGGTGGGGCTAGAATATACTGTTCCCAGACATGCAGACCTGAGGCTTCACCCAGCACAGGTGGGAGCAGGTCATGGCCGCCCTCGGAATTCAGACTTGTCTCAGAAAACCAAGGTGGAAGCAAGCTCCCCGCTCCTCCTTATGTTCTCCTCCTCCTCCCTTCTTCTCCTCTTCCTCCTCCTCTTCCTCTTCTTCCTCCTCCTCATCCTCTTCCTCCTCCTCATCCTCTTCCTCCTCCTCATCCTCTTCCTCCTCCTCCTCTTCCTCCTCCTTCTCCTTTTCCTCCTCCTCCTCTTCCTCCTCCTCCTCCTCTTCCTCCTCCTTCTCCTTTTTCTCCTCCTCCTCTTCCTCCTCCTCCTCTTCTTCCTCCTCCTCCTCCTCTTCCTTCTCCTCCTCTCTGGCTGAAGGGCTATTCTCCAATGGCTCTTACAACCAGCTTAGAGCTGCCTTCCTGGGCATGACCATATATGTCGGGACTTGAGAAGCCACAGCTTTGCTGCGTTACTTAGGAGTTATGCACCTCCCTTCAGTGTAAGCCCTAGCTTAGGGTCAAGCCTGTAAGCCAGCTCCAGGGCAGCTGCATTTCTGTGGTGAATACACACAGGCAGTGCTTCAGGAGTTAGGCCTTGAGCTACACCACCTCCCTCATATTTTGGCACCATGGAGAGGCAGCGAAGTATCCTAATCTTTGGAGTTTTGTTGGATGTGAAACATCAGGCCCTTGGGTGTGAGACACTTCCTTATCTGTGTGAGCAGGACATACACCTGTCCTTACCCCCACAGGAGGCTCCTGAGGCTGAACTGAAAGGACAGGCTCTGCCCCCACATTTGCTACCTGCTGGACCCTCAGAGCTACTGGGAGTTGAGAGAGCAAGGCCCTAGGCACTGGGACAGTTGTTTTTTATTTTTGTAAATAATTTGTGAAGGCTGACATAACTCACAGCCATTTCATTAAGAGGCTGAGATGATTAAATGGTTTAAAACACGGAGAAAATCCCATTAGCAGGACTAAGATCTCAGAGTCTGGAACCAGTGCTTGAATCCGCTCCAGGCAGAGCAGGCGCTTTCTTGAGCATGGTGGGAACTGGAGCGGTGGCCCAGCAGGGCGAAGGCAGGGCCAGGCTGGGTCACCCCAACCCTCCCCCGGGCCTCCCCTGCAGGCTCTGCAAACGCTGCCCAGGTTGTGCCTCGTGGGTTCAGTGCTCTTGGATGGGCAAGCACAGGTCACCAGCAGAAGTGAACCCAGTTTGCCCTGACAGCCAGGTAAGGGGAAGGCCATGGCCTTGTGGGCCCATAACAAGTGTGAGCTGGGTGACCTCATGCACACACAATGCTGTGCAGGTTTGGGGTAAGGCACTGTATTAGCCCATTCTCATATTGCTGTAAAGAACTACTTGAGACTGGCCGGGCATGGTGGCTCACGCCTGTAATCCCAGCACGCTGGGAGGCCAAGGTGGGCAGATCACCTGAGGTCAGGAGTTCAAGACCAGCCTGGCCATGGTGAAACCTCAGCTCTACTAAAAATACAAGCAGGCCCAAGGGACATCCTGGATGGAAGAGATCCCTGAATGCTCATGAGGGCGGCACAATGAAAAACTGGCTCCCTCGATTCTCACGCAGAACTATTTCACCCCATTTGACATTTTGAAGGATAAACTAAGATGCTGGGATATTTTGCGGGTATTTCTCCATGTTTATTCTCCCCATTCCCCATTCATGGTTTCAGGAGGGACCAGTCAGATGGCACTCAAGTCTCATGAGACCCTGTGTCTCAACGTCTGTCTGAAGCTTCTGGAAGCCTGTGTGGCTGAGAGGAGAGAGACTCTGAGTGGTCATCAAACTGGAGGGCCCTGGGGATGGGCAGAAGGGGCTCCTGGGTGGTCTGACGACTCTGCCCTGGGTCCTAGGAACCCCCCTCATCATCGAGATATGACCCTGGCAGAGGAGGCAGTGGGACAACTTAGACCAGATCCCCATTACCCCAGGGGCAGGAGAGGCCACACAGGGAATGAGCTGCAGCAACAGCAAAAGAAAGCTCCTGTATTTGATGGGTCCCGAAATTCAGACACTGACTTGTGTCTTGTTAGAGAAACTGCAGAAAGTAAACACTGGGAAATGACCGGTGGGTCCAGGACACTTTGATGTGACCCAGACCTTGGCTGCCCGAAGTGTGGTCCAGGGATTACAACACTGACGTCGCCTGGGGGTGGTAAGAAACAGAACCCCGTCTTCCCACCAGATGCTGAGCTGGAATCCACTGTTTCACCAGGTCCAGAGCTCCCCACACACCTCACAATTGGAGAAGCCGGATTTTCTGGAAGACCCCATTCTGTCCACTTTGAACGAATGCCCCACCCACTCAGCTAGAAGGGCAGAAAGATACAGTGCCTGGCATGGGTCCAGGATCTACCTAAACGTCCAGTGAAGGGCAGATAATCCTGGCGGTGACCTCCTAGACCAAGAGCCACCCACACAAACATGCGAAGGGGAACAGAACTCCTACAGCCAAGTGTTAGCAAAAAAGAGGCTCAGTCCAGCAGAGATTGTGCCACTGCACTCCAGCCTGGGCGACAGAGCGAGACTCCATCTCAGAAAAAAAAAAAAAAAGAAAGAAAGAAAAGAAGAGGCTCAATCCACACTCTTATTAATATTTTGTTAACCACAGCCTGTATACATGTGGGACATGGCTCTCAACAATATCAAAGAAACAATCGTAATGTTTCCATTGTCATTTGTTACAGTAATGGAATTAAAACACATGATCTTGGCTGCTTCCCTCTCTCCTTGAGCTTACGTTATAATAGTCTTATTTTAAAATGACATTATCAAAGTATTTATCAATATCACAGGCCATAAATATGAGTTAAAATATTGAACTGAAAAGAAACAAAACATAATGAGTATCTTATACACTGGAAGGGAGGAGTTGCTAAGAAACTCTCCTTAGAAGCAGAGGCGCTCCCTCACCCTCTCGTTAGAAATAGAGGTGCTCCCTCACCCTCTCGTTAGAAATAGAGGTGCTCCCTCACCCTGGCCACCTGAAAATGCAGGTGTGATCATTTGTGCAGAGCTCACAGTGCGTGGGTAACCTCCTTTTCCCTTGTGATCTTGCTTCTGGGTTTATCTTTGGGGGCAGGTAAACACTATGTTGGCATCTAACTGCATTTGGGAGTACCAGGCCCACTTACCTGGACAAGGAGTTCTGAAGGCACGGTCTGTGTCCTATGTTTCAGTGATATCCCATAGCACCCGCCATGACTTGAAAACAGAAGGCATTAATACATCTGTGATTTTTATTTCTTTGGGATATTTTGACAAAATAATAATGATAGTTCACATGTGCTACATGTTAACTCTGCACTTCTGTACGAGGCAGAAATAATACACACCTTTACTTGTATTATCCCCATTCTCACACATACACACAAAAACCCTATGAAGCAGGGGGTGGTATTCATCCTTATCTTACAGATGAAGAAACTGAGGTGCAAAGGGGTAAGGTATATTCATCAAGCAACTTACTCATCATTGAAGAGTGGCAAAAGTGGCAGATGCATTGAGTGTGCTGAAATGTGGTTTTGTTGTCCTGGTTGTCAGGAGCTTGCAGTGGGTACTATGATAGATAGGCTAACGGATAGCATTCCTCTCTGAATGGGAGTCACCACTATCTGGAAGATAGAAAGGATTTTACAGAAATATAACGTTGCCATGTATTCTCACGGTGAGAGGGTGCTACCTATTCTACCTGGTACACATTAATGATCAGCAGTTTTAGACTTGGGCACATTCGTTCCAAGACCCCTTCTCACCAGGATAATTTCTCATGACAGATCATTAACTGAAGTTCTTCTTAGACGACAGACACCAGAAGACAAAGGCATTTACAGAGCCACCCTCGGGAGCCCAGTTGTCATCTTGGCTCAGGCAGTGCCCACATTCATCTGCTAAGTGTGGGAGCCATCCGGAGCTCTGCTGGGGGCCATGTGGGACTAGAAATTGGACTGGAGTTTGTAAGCAGGAACCCTTTCCAAGAGCAGAGAAAGCCGACCCTGTGGCTCCGGAGTACCTCTGGAAGGGGCACATCCCAGGGAGATACGCAGGGGCCCTCCTGGCCGCCTCTGGTAAGCCTTTCAGGTCTGTCTTCACCCGTGTGAATTTGTCTCTTTCAAACGGCAGACACTGACGTCTGCATGCGCACTGAGCCTTCCATGTTCTCTGGAAAGTAAACGTTAGGAAGCAGCTAACAGTATACAGACGTACATAAGCAGATTTATCCTGCCTGTCTGCTGAGGATACCGTCGGCCAGAGGCTGAACTGCCAGCTTCACAGATGTCCTATAAGTTGCCCATTATTTCATTTTAATTACATAGTTGAACTAAGAGCTTTATGCTAATAAAGACAAACTAGAAATAAAACTTTCTTTTTTTTTTTTTTTTTTTTTTTAGATGGGGTTTGGCTCTGTGACCCAGGCTGGAGTGCAGTGGCCGGATCTCAGCTCACTGCAAGCTCCGCCTCCTGGGTTTACGCCATTCTCCTGCCTCAGCCTCCCGAGTAGCTGGGACTACAGGCGCCCGCCATCTCGCCCGGCTAGATTTTTTTTGTATTTTTTTAGTAGAGACGAGGTTTCACCGGGTTGGTCTTGATCTCCTGACCTCGTGATCCGCCCGTCTCGGCCTCCCAAAGTGCTGGGATTACAGGCTTGAGCCACCGCGCCCGGCCGAAATAAAACTTTCAAAAGGGACAATTGTCCTAATCTATCTCACTTGGGTCTAGGGAGATAGATCATTGTTTCAATGAGGTCCTAATCTGTGATGCTGAGAGATTTACTTAAACGGCAGCCACGCCTGCAGAGTGACCAGAAACTCCCAGCTTCATCTTCAGATGCAAAACCATCACAGGAGTGTGGCTGTTTCAGACCCACACATTAGACCTAGCTGATGTCTCCGGTGTAATCCGTCACCACAGAGAGTGGCAACATTCAGTTCCTCGGGAAAGGAGATGGCAAACTTGAAGCTGCTCTTGCAGCTTTACTGCCGTGCAGCAAAATACAAAGTGACCCTGTTCATTCAGGGGCAAAGTGGGATGGGGCACAGGCGAGGAGGGTTTCTGGGTTCGTTGGAGAGTTTCACCTATCTTCAGGGGAGGGTCACTATGTTAGCAGGTTCATCTCCCGAGCTCGCTTCGAGAAGGCAAGTGTCTGTCATCTATGGAGGCTACTTCCAGAACTGTCACTGATCACGGCTACAAGGTGGGGTTGTGTCATTTTCACCTGGACCACAGACACTAAGTCCACTGGTCACACGCCCCATTTATTTGTTTTCTCTCCAGTCCACATGGTATACTGCCTCTTCGATTGTTTTTCTCAACTCAAGAACAATTATGTCCTCTCACTCTTGCTCAGACACCTTCACTGAGACCCTGTAACACTTTCGTAATGTATAAACCATAAGCCGCTGTATTAACTCCGTACATTAAGGAGGGTGCTCTCTGCCAATACAGATAGGCATTGCCTTTGTTTTGTTTGGTGTGTGATCATGTTTCAATTGAAAAGCACCAGGGGTTCCAGATAACCACAGGAGGACAAACACGGGTTTGTTTCTCTACATCCCGAAAACCCAAGATGTCAGTAAAAGACGAAGAAGGTGTAAAATAAAAAGAAAAACTATTACATAAGTGATCACCACAAATGGAAGATGCCAAAGACATGCCCGCAGCTGGGAAGCTGAGACAGATGCGGGGCAGAGGCAGGTCACAGGGAGCTGCTGGCAGAGGGATGGGGACAGCACTGGCCTCCAAGAGGGAGACCCATTGCTGGGGCAGAGCCCCCACCGGGCCGAGACCATGACTGGAAAGAAGTCCAGTCAAGGAGCCCTGATCTCAGGCCCCCTCCCAGCCATGAGCAGCACCCTTCAGAAAAGCCTGCTCTGGGGGCTGTAGCTTCTGGGTCAGCAGGTGCAGCCAGGGCAGGAGGAGGGATCACAATCAATGTGCTGAACAAACTGGCCTTAGGTGCAGGCAGAAAACAGCTGCCTAATTTTTCTCTCAACCCTGTTCTCCTCTGGGGACCACCTTCTTCCTCTCCTGGATTATAGCTTGAGTGGATTCCTTAGCTTTTCAGGCCCCTCTGAGTGAATTTTATAAGCCCATTCTGTTCAACATCAAAGCTCTTATCTCTTGCCCAGGGTCAGACTCCCATCCTCTTCTGCAGGTCCATGATGCCACAGGGAAGACGAGTTTCCCCCACAACAGGAGGCTGAAGGATTTGCCTCTGGAGGGAATGACTAGCTTGACACTGACACACAGAAAAATGGTCCAGTCTCAGCTCCATATGAATCCACCCCAGATGAGCTCTGCCCAAGGACCCAGAAACTCAGTCAGCAATTCGGCAACTCTCTCTTCAGTACGGGAGCAGCCACGGGTCAACGCTTCGGGGAGGGAAGCCATTGAACTTCCGTGACGATGGGAGCGCTGTCTGTCTGTGCCACCTAAATTGATGCCACTAGTATCTTCGAGCACTTAGAAATATAATATCTGAGCACTAGAAATATAATATAGAAATAGGGGTGAGGACCTGAATTCTAAATTGTATTTATTTGGAAATAATTTAAAATATAAATAGTCATGCGTGCCTAATGGCTACCATATTAGACGACACAGTTAAATAAAGCTTTTACCAAAAGAGATAGAATCTTAACCTTCTCTAGGAAGGTAGAGGAAGGCATTTCACCAAACAGTGGAATAACTCCAGGAAAAGACAGAGATCAGCTCTAGGAGTCAGAAGCTCAAACGCAGGCAAAAGGCAGAGAAAAGCGCCAGAATGAGGGTGAAGAGAGACAACATCTGAGCGCAGCCTTGACAGCAGCCTGTGTTAGAAAATAAAGAAGAGAGGAAGGAAGAGAGAAGAGGGAGGAAGGGAGAGAGAGAGAAAGGAGGGAGGAAGGGAGGAGAGAAATGGGAGAAGGGAAGGGAGAGAGGGAAAAAGGGAAAAGAGGGGGAAGGGAAGAAAAGAGGAGGAAGGGGGTGGAAGGGAGAAAAAAAGAAGGGAAAGGAGGGAGGGAAGGAGCAAGGGAGGGAGGGAGGAAGGAAGGAAGGAAGGAAGGAAGGAAGGAAGGAAGGAAGGAAGGAAGGAAGGAAGGAAGGAAGGCAGGCCATGATTTATGGAAAGTATTAACCCTATTGAGAATTCTGGAGTTAGTACTGAGATCATGAAAGTTTCTCAAGACTAAGCAAATGAAAAAGAAAGGCAATTATTTAGTTTCCCTTCAAAAGTATGTGTGTGTCTGGTGTGTGTGTGTGTCTCTGGTGTGTGTGTGTGTGTGTGTGTGTGTGTAAGAGACATAAAGAGAGAGATTTTTCCAAATTGTGACATGATTCCATTGGAGAATGGGGAATGGAAAGTTTGGGTGCTTGGTGGCAGGGAGCATAAAAGGGCAAGGAATGCAATAGAAGATGTCTAAAATGATTTTAAAAAGCAAGTGACAGCAGAAGTCATTGATCATGGAAGTGAAGGGTCACTCCCCGGGGCAATGCTTGTGGAAGTGGTGTCCCCGGGGCCAGTAGCATGGAAGTCACCAGGACTTGTTGGAGATGCAGATTCTGGGCCCGCCACAGACCCAACTCAGCAGCCCTGGGCCAGGGCCCTGTCTGGGGGAGACCCTGAGAGGCAGGACCTGGGGCCGGCTGGGAGGCTGGGACCACTCAAGGATGGGTTTAGTCTTCCCTCGTAGACCTTGAGAAAAGATCTGACTCTGTACATGTGTTTTTCTTTTCTGATAAAAACAAATGCTCAGTTTTTCAGAGAAATATAAACACATGCAAAAATTAAAACCATAAAGTGCTGCCCCTAGTATTCACTATTTCAGAGTGCACTTGTTTTTGTTTTTGTTTTTTACCTTACTATTTTGGGGAGAGAACAGGATGAGACAGGCCTAAGGAAATGAGGGGCGAGGCTACAGCTGTCCTTCACTGTCGGCTGGAACTGGCTCCACACTGCTCACTCACCATGTGCACACGTGGTGTTCACAACAGGAGAACGATCAAGCCCCAGTTCTGGTGTTTCCAGAGTCGGGGGTCTCCCTACGAGGCCCCGGCCCTGCCAGCTCCAGCCTCACCCGCACAGTTGTGGTCTCCCTGGCACCACGGGGTCCTGCCCACTCCCACTCCAGCATCAAAGGCCCCTCCCTTGCAGCCTCCGTGACCTGACGCAGTGACTGTGTGACGAGAGCCCATGAGACTCTCAACTCCTTCAGTGGGGACTGTGTGTGCCCCTCGGCTCTGCCCCAGAACCCAGTCAGAGGCCTCGCAAATCGCCCCACTGAGCCCAGATGCTGGCTTAACGCCCTTCAGACGCATTTGGGCTTTTGCGTCTCTCTCGCTCTGACATTTGGCCCCAGAAGGCGAGGAACGGCGCCTCCTGAACTCTGCTGGATGGTGTCTAACGCCAGTCATGACACACAGGGGCCACGCATAAGGGGCTGATTTGTAGGGGAGAGGACTGCATCTGTGGCCGCCCAGAAAGCCCTCAGGGAAGCCCCTGCCCTACACTTCAGGTCTCCTGGAGTTTCATGGTCCATCCTTCCACATCAGTTACCTGAAAAACGATACTCGGTGGGCCTGGCCTTCTCTGTCTGAGCACAGGGCTACACTGTGCCCTGGCCCCAAGTGACAGTTTGGTCTAAGGGCATTGCTCTGGCCGGACCTGATGCCAGCAGCTCTGCTCAGCCTGAGTCTCTGCACAGCATCCCTCCCTCTATGACCCAGGACACGGTCCACCTGACTGTGCGGGTGAGCACAGACACCCACGCCAGTGTCCCTGCATCGCCAGGTTTCACTCTATCCTGAGGTGTCATATCTGTTCTAAAATCTGACAGGATGACCGGGGAGATTAAACTCAATAGTAAATGTAACATTTTCAAAATTTAAAATACAATGCATAACATAAATGTGAAAATAATTATAAATAAACAATTAATGAGCAGAGAGAAATCTACAAGTGGAAAATCATGTGAATGTCCCAACAGTGAACGTTTAGAACTCTATAAAATGCAATTAAATTACACAAACTATAATTAACTTGCCATCTCCGGCAGCCTTATTTAAAAGAGTATTGCTATAAAAAGGCTTCCACGAGACCTGCACTAAAGGAAGGCGAGGCACGGCCTGCCCACTGCTTTTCTCTCCTATTCAGCAGAACTTTCTAGTTGCTAAGGTTAACAAATCCACTTAACCCACAGAGACCTGAGGGGCAAGAACTAGGTCCTGACACGACCCGTGTCACAAGGAAATGACCTCCAGTGAAACGGGGTCCCCACAACCACTCCCTGGCTCCGAGGTTACTGGCCGAGGAAGGTCTTTCTGTGATGGAGGCTGAAGTCTACCATGAGGCATGCCTTCCAGCCGGGCGTCCACTCTAGCATGTTGTGTGGGTGCCTGTTATCCCTCCCCCCACTGAGAGTCAGGTCTTGTTTAGGGAACTGGGTCCACACAGGGAAGCAGGATAAAGGCATCTGTCCTTCCATAGTTTACAGAAACAGCAGTGGGATCCTCGGAGGGAGAGAAAGCAGAGCTGGGGTGGGAAGGCAGGGCAGGGGTGTGGCATCGAGACAGGGGGTCAAGGGCAGGAGGCAGAGCTGGGGGAGAAGGCAGGGCAGAGGTGTGGCATGGAGACAGGGGGTCAAGGGCAGGAGGTCATTGGAGGTGACACTTGAGTAAAGGGTGGAAGGAGGTGAGAAAATAAGTCATAGTGATACCTGTGGAGTGAGGTCCCGGGGAGGCAGGGAGGCAGGTGCAAAGGTCCTGCTGTGGGCATGTGCCCGGGGCATCCCAGGAGCAAACCTGGGCACTGCGGCTGGGCCAGGGAGAATAAGGCCAAGGACAAGGGGAGCACCCAGAGCTGGGGAGGCTCAGGCAGGGCCAGAAGGTGTCAGTCTCCTAGTAAGGTAGAGACCATGGGATGTGTCCAGCAGAAGGAGGGGACCAGACAGCATCCTGTTGAGCCTGTTTGCCTTCTGATTTAGGAGCAAGAGCTTTGCTGCTGTATTGAGAACGGCTGTGAACTGGAAGCAGGGAACCAGGGCAGGGGCCACAGAGATTGTCCAGGTGAGAGGGGGTGCGGCTTGGGCCAGGGTGACAGTGGGGAGAAGAAGCTGGTCAGAGTAATTTGAAGGGAGAGATGGCAGGGCCTTCCATGTCCTCAGTGCCAGTGGGTACAAGAAAGATGAGACAAGGATGAAACCCAGGCTAGGCTTGAGTGCCTGGAAGAGCCGGTAACTTGGGATGGAATGAAGGAGGAGCAGGTTCTGAAGGAGCCGGTAACCACCATGTCTCCGGATGGAATGAAGGAGGAGCGGGTCCTGGAGGAGCTGGTGACCATTATATCTTGGGATGGAATGAAGGAGAAGCAGGTCCTGGAAGCTGGTGACCATCAGGACTCTGGAAGGAATAAAGGAGGAAACCAGTCCTGGGGGAGGAGATGTGGCGAGCTGAGCAGCAGTTGTAGAATTTGCAATCCTGTATCCAGAAAAGATGTTCACATTTGTGATAACTTTATCCTTGAGATCATTAAAATGTTAACAACTTAACTCTGGAGAAATCTGGATGGGCCTTACGTCATTTCTGGGTACGTAATCCCCCCAAACTCCTAAAACCCACTAGGGTGTTGAACTCTAGAATCAAAACCAGTTTATGAAAATGGCTGGAAGCTGAGAACCCAATTATTCCGCACAGAGGCACACTCTCCATGGAGCTTCTGGCCCAGTTTCTTAATTTACAGACTCAATTACATTAACTGGTGACTGAGATTGGTTTGACTCTTTGGAGATTTTCTTGACTCTGTCGGTGACTGAGGGGGTAGAGATCTGGGCTTCCTGTTCCAGATTTTGGGGGTTTCCGCACAGCCTATGAATGTAAAATCAGGAGCTCAGGACATGCTCCTGGTTCAGATAAATTGAAAGTAAAATTTTCTCCAACAGCAAGACAGGAAAAGGAAGACAAAACTGTTGTGCTGGCTCTCCTCTCTCTGCATACCAACCTTAAAGTACCTGGTGTCAGGCAAGGCCACTCAAGGGGAAGGTGTGAGGTTCTGTGTCTGAATGAATTGGGGGTGGAGGGGGAAGCGGGGGTCGAGGATAGACAGAAGCCCCTCGTCCCGGGCCGCAAGAGGGAAGCCTGCTGCTCTACACCGGGGTGCCTTCGCTAACAATGGCAAGACAGTTGGCTTCTCACATCTGCAGCGAAAGAGAGAGAGAGACGGGATGGAGGTAGTTCCCAGGGCCACACCAGCTGCTGCCGCTGCCTTCCCCACTGAGCCTGGAGCCCCGGGCCCCACTGGCAGTGGAGCAAGCTGTTGACATCCCCAACTTGTGCTACTTGGGGACAGTGGGCTGATGAAGGCAGGCGGCTCTCATCTGGTGAGGGGTGCAGAAACCGGTGCCCACAGTGAGAACACAGACCAACACGCAGAACAGATGGCCAGACGCCCGCTCGGCTCTGCTTCTGGGGCTGTTTACATTCTTAAGTGACTAATTTTGACATGTTATACTACTAATGAAGTTTTTCAGTGTGACCCAGTAAACTGCTGTGCAGCCGAGACCGCGTGACTTAGCGTTACAGCCCTGTGCTTTCCTATTCCACCAGCAGCCGACGGCTGACGCGGCTCGGGTGGAATCACAGAGAAGGCTGTGTCACCCGGGATGGGCTGCGTGGAGAAACTTCCTGAGATGTCTGCTGGCAGCCCGGATTGGGACCTGCAGGCTTTTCTCTAGCCACATGCCTGTGTCACCAGTCTGTAAATGTTCTCAAGGACAGGAAATAAAACCGGGCAGCCTGGCAGCCTGGCCCCGTGGCCCCCCGAGACCACAGAGGCCCAGCAAGCCCCATGGCGGTGGTTCCTGAGCCAACAGGCAGCTGCCCATCTTTCGAATCGCTTCTTGTGTCTGAAAACCAAGCCCTCTGTGGGTAAGAACCCGTGGCCTAGCGAGGCTTCCAACACACCACAGATTTTCTGGGCAGACGTCCTTCTGCCGAGAGAGCTTCTCTCCTGATACATCATTGATTTATATGCACTTCTGGAGGCGGCCAAAACACACAGCCTGCACAGAAGGAAGACCCACACGGAGAAAACGGAGAGCGGTGAACTGATCTGAACTGCCTGTGGTTCAGCTTAGGGTGACAAAACTTCAGGCAGCTTCTTAAGTTTCTCAAACCAGTTTGCATGTTCAGACTCAGCAGTCTGTAAATCAAAACCACCCAGAGAAACAGGCCAGGAAGCCCCTGCCTAGCTCATCTGGACCCCGCCTGCATAGTAAGCTGTGTGGTTGACATGCTGTGCCATGCACGTGCCAAGCAAGCATGAGCGATGACAGGGCTGAGTGCCGCTGCCACCTTCAGGAACCTGCCTCACCTTCCAGCTACTTCCACAAACCAGACACAGAAAGTGTAGAGTGGGTGCAGAGGTAAGTCTCTTGCAAGTGGAATTTGAGTGAATAATCTGGATTAACTGCCTGTTAACAAATGAGCATGTATATTAAACACATGTGTGTGTATTATGTATGCCCTTATTTATAGATATGGATGTGTGGATATCCAAAGTATTTTCATAGCAACACTGAATAATAAAATTCTTATTAATCCTGATAGTTATTAATAACTTGAATGAATACTACTGCTATAAAGAATTCATTTTAAAAGTCAATAATTTATCAATTTGCTATCAAGTCTTAATATATCTCTAATCTTACATTTAATTCTACATATTTTTCTCACTTGTATGCTTATTATTTCCGAGAATGCAAACTAAAGTAAAATATAACACAAGTTCCTTTGTCTGAAGGAACTTGGTAACATAGAAAGTCATATCTATAGATACAATATGACACAGAAGGATAACTCTATGAACACTGGATCAATATAATATTCAGTGGCTTACAACTAGCTATAGTATCACTAAAAGACAGATTGGACAAGCTATCACCTGACAGCAAAGCCAACCTAGACAGAGAGTACTCTAGATAGAATTTTAGAGTAATAAAGGCAAGAATCTAACTACTGTTTAAACAAATAAATCCGGCAGATTTTATAATTAGTCATATCTTAAATATATAACTTAACAATTAGGATATGGTGACCATAGAAAGGCATAGAGTCAGGACGGGTTGATACAAACACTTATCCTGTTAAAAATGATCTGATCAAAACAAAAGATTTGTATCTTAACCAAATTTTGAATAATATACATTTGCACTTAGTCACATATCCCCTGGTGTAGAATTGAGATTTATGTTAAAAAAAAAAAAAAAAATCTTTATCAGTACAAGTGTGCTTACAATAGTGTTCACTTGAAAAGCTGACCACAAACACCGGGAAACTAAGTCCTCTCATGGGGACGCAGACAATTCTAATCTGAAATCATGCAGGCAATACCTTCATGGTAAAATTAGTGGCCCAGTTTCTTGGAGCCCTTGAGCAAGTCTCCCTCTACGAGACGGGGAAATCCGGGTTGGAGGTGGGGTGAGATGGGCTGGAGTTGGGGTTTACGTGCCCAAGGGGCACCCCTTTGCAGACCTTAATGGGTGTGGAGTCCAGGTAACAGATTGCCATCTTTTAAATCTGCATATCTTAGAGGTAAGTAGGGGAAAGACCCGCCTGTATCTCACCTTCCTGGGCCAATGTGGATTCTTTGCAACAAAGTTACAGTGTTGAAAGCCAGTGAGTGAGGTCACATTTCTATGTGGCTGGAGTTCTCTGAGCAAAACTTCCTGGCAAACTGGGTTAAAGGATGAGGAAAGGCACATAAGCCTTGAAAGTTACAAAAAAAAAAAAAACTCCAGAGAGATTTCAAGTACGTCTCTCCTGGAATAATCTTTTAAATTCTACACTCCTAGAGTCCTTCTTTACGTCAGAAAGCAGGGGTTTCTTTGCTCTGGAGACAGCACAGCAGTGTAGTAGCTCTTACAGAAGCATGAGATTTGTAATTTGGGGTTTGGGGTTCCCCTCCTGTAGTGCAAACCCCCACTTTGCACATGCAGGTGCCTTCTGCGTCTCAGCAGGATTGGGGCATGGGACATGGGCATTATCCTGGAAGTAAATCATCAGTCTTCCTTTGATCCAGAAACCTCGTGTGTGCTGTTAAGATAAAAGAAATAAGTATAAATATTGAAAACTTATCAGATGCTTCAGAGGGTCCCAGATGCAACACCACACTGGGGCCCTTTTTATTCCAACCAGTGAACTCAGAGGGATGGAGGGGGGTAGCCTTCTTCTTCGTGGCAGCACAAAACTGTGGCACTTTGAACCCTTCTCCAACAGGCAGAGATCAGCACAGTCAGAAACCATCTCTGCAAACTGCCTTTTGTGCAGCGTGTTCCCGAATCCTGAAAGGACTGTCTCTGAAATTCTAGTAACATTGGGAGGATGCAGAGAATGAAGTTGACTGTTGTACAAGATTCATTAACAGGAGCGCGGGCCTGAGCAAGGAACTCAGAGAGGCCCCAGTGGCCACCACCCTCAGTGTTTCCTCGGTGTCCAGTGACTTCCCAGGTCTGCCTTTTCTTCCTGCTTTCTTAGCAGTTTTAAAAGAAACTAAAGAATCAAAGGTTGCAGAGGCAGCTGTCAGCATTTCCCCTCTGGGTACACCTTGCTGGAAGACTTGGAGGTGAACTCAGTGTGGACGTCCTCTCTATTTTGTAATTTACTTTTTGGAAGACTTCCCTTTCCAAGACAGGGATCATTTTTCTATGCACTATAAGAACGATATAAGAACGATGTCACTCTCTCAGACTGAGAAGTCAAACTTGCATTAATCATCAAATACTTGTTCTTGTCCAGAAAAGTATTAAGACATCAAATCTCAGCCTGACCAAGGAATGGCAGGGTGTCTGTTCTGTATTAGAAACCTCCTCCCACTCCAGTCCTAGGGGCTGTTAATCGTCACCGTGGCATCTCCGGTTAACGAGGTCAGAAACGCCAGGAGGACAGGATCCGGCTCCTCTCTCCTTGTGCCATCTATGGCCCGACTCTGAACCATTCTTCCTACACCCAGGCCAATGTCAGATAAAAACCCTGGGTGCATTGGGGGCATTTTGGATTAAAATAAGGTTGATCTTCAGACTTGAGAGCCAAGGGACCCAGAAAATGCAAAATGCCAACAGCCAAGTGTCAACTAAGGACCCAGAAAGCATCATGTCCTGCAGAGGAGACCAAGTGCCTAGGATTTTTTAAATCTCCCCGAAGAAATCCCCCATGCACAAGGAAAAGTTTTAAATTGTAAATATTGTGATGGCTGAAAAGAGACTGGAAGAGTGACTAGCAGCCAAATGGACCTCATGATGAATGGACACACAAAACAGATGTCAGGGCAGCTGCGTGCTCTTTGCTGGATGCACGGGATGAGGTCCGAGGAGGTAACCAGACAGACAGACAGACAAGACAGACGGGGGCCAGACCACAGGCGCGATGGACCGAGCCTGACTTTGTGCATTTCCTTCACATGCTGCAGTCACTGTGTCTTTGTGAGCTGAGCAGCCTTGGTCCCAAACAGCGCTGCTGCAGCCGGGGTTTTGCAGACACGTGACTAGGAAGCCGTGGAGCGCAGACAGGGAGAGAGGAAATGATGGAGGCAGGTGTGCCACCCGTGGTGAGCTGGCAGCTGCTCTTGGCTGTGGTTCCACCAGGCCTGGCTGTGCTCCCTGGGTGCCTGCGGCAGGACCCAGAGCCTGCAACCTCAGCTGGTGGGCGTGGGGAGGTGCGGGAAACAGCACAGAGCTCCAAAGAGGGAGAATTCAGAGAAAAGGGAATCATTAAGAAATGGATGATGTGCTTGGCGTGCATCAAACGGGCCCATCCTGTGCTGAGCTGCTCCGGCCTCCTCTCATTGATGTCTGAGCATGCTGTCAACGCGGGGGCTATCAGCAATTGCTCAGGCCTGCCCTCTTTGTTGCAGAGCCCTCCATTCAGCAAATGTCCTATCACCGCGGCCCCCCACAGCCTGCAGAACAATGGATGACCGGGATCCACGTGTGTTTCCCGGCCAGATGTTACAGTCCCTGCAACATCTGGAAGAGCGGCAGGGTGGAGAGCAGGTGACCCTAAGGAGGGGCTGAGATGCCTCCTGAGCCGTGGGTGTCCATCAGCTGCATGGTCGCGGAGCTCCTCCAGCCCCAGCACCTGCTCGCATTGGAGAAGCTGACCTTCTAGCTTTGCTTCGAGAGTTCCACAGAACAGCAATCCATCATGGGCACTGGGGAAGACGCCAGTGTCATGTGAGGAGTTAGACTAAACTCACATCTTTTTCAGCCTCCCAACCTGCACATGTATGGCCGTCGAGATTCCAGTCATAGCTTTCTCTTGCCAAGCACCAACTACGCATCAGAAATAGTAGTGGATGTGTTAGCTATCATGGGAATGTCCGTGGAATTCTGGGAGGTGGGTTTCCTCTCCCCCATTTATCCCTGGGTAACACAGAGGCTGACAAGCCTACTGGTCTGCTCAACCCCACGCAGCAAATAAGCACCGGGTCAGCCTGGGTCTGTCCGAGGCCGATTGTCCTGCGTCCGGTCGGGTCTCACACAAGAACTCCTGGACGGCAGCAGGCTGGAGTGGGAAGGGACGTGGTCCGAGGTCCTGACCTCAGGGCTATGCACTTTCATTTCAGCACCAGTCAGGGTGGTCACATGGTAACACGTGGATATGTTTTTGAAACTAACGTTGGCCCTCATGGCATGCCTTGTCGTTCTAGGGGTCATTTATCACCCCACAAACCACTCTAGAAAAGGGCCCACATTTTTTATTCTAAAACAGTTTCAAGGTTGGTTGGACGCCAGCAAACGCTTTCAGGGAAAGCCTGTTCTTTGAGGTGACCCTGTGGGACACGCACGGAAGGTGAAGTCTTGCCTACAAAACAGCAAGGTTTTCTGCAATATGGAAACACCACCTGTGATTTCACAGGCCAGTAGCAGGGTTGTGGGGGAAAGACTGGCAGTGGGGTGAGCCCAATCCGGACTCCGACCCTCATTCCCAGGTAAAGGACTTGGCATCCCTGCCTGCAGGCTGCGGTCAGGGTGCCACACCCCATTCTATCATGGGGGCTCATGCATAATGACCTAGAGACACTCATGACAGGGCCAGGGTGGAGCATGTTGCCTGCATTCCTACGGGCCAAGAGAAGAAGGAGAAAAGACCTCCGTGTGGCCGGCGAGTCCCTCCCAATCCCAGACATAAAGTGTCTGATCCTCGGGAAGCACACACACCTCGTAAACAGATGGGAGAAGCAGAGAGAGAACTTGTGCCTGGGATAACCTCGCTGAGTTTGTAAAGACATGAGAAGCAGACTGGCCAGGCTGTGAGTGGAAACCGGTCAGCTGGTCATCAGCTCTCCTGAGCATCAGTTACAGATACAAGGGCTCATTCCAAGAAGGGATGAGGTCTGACCCGGAGAGCTCATCCATCTGTGACGACGTCCGCTCTGCCCATTGGCCCATCATTCCCATGAGGCTGAGTTCCTGCCCCCATGATACTGTCAATGAGTAGATGGAGCTGAATTAAGTTGATCTCAGGCTCCCCAAACCAACCTGCCACTCAGGGAGGACAGAGAGTGAAGCTGAGCAAGGGCCAGTTTATGTGACCAGGAACATGCTTCAACCTTGGGGTATGGAGGCACAAAGCAGCAATGGCCTAGTGACTGGCCCTGGGTCTGTGGGTTGACCCCATCACAGCCAGCAGGGTCTTCTGGCTCTCAGATGGTCTTGCTCACATGTCTGCAGCCTCCTCTGGGAAGCTGGGAGGCTGGGGGGCTGGGAGGCTGTGTTCTTACTCTGTGGGGTTTCTCTGGACTGAATTGCACCCCCCAAATTCATATGTTGAAGCCTTAACCCCCAATGTGACACTGCTTGGAGATAGGGTCATTCATAGAGTGATTAAGATTAAGATTAAGTGAGGTTCTAGCAGTAGGGCCCTCATCCGATGGGATTGTGTCCATGTGAGAGGAGAAAGGGACACCAGCTCTCTCGCTTGTCTGCCATGTGAGGACACAGTGGGAAGGCAGCTGTCTACAAACCAGGAAGAGCCCTCACCAGAAACTAACCCTGACTGGCACCCAGATCTCAGACTTCCAGCCTCCAGAACTACGAGAAAATACATTTCTGTAATTTAAGCCACCCAGCCTGTGGTATTTTGTCCTGGCAGCCCAGTAAAATGAAAGCAGGATTCTCTGCATTCATACAAGGGGCGAGACTGGGTTCTGCCACATGGCAGCCTCAGGGGACCGTGAGGGTGACCAGGGAAGCTGCCAGGCCTCTGGAGACATGGGCTAGGAGCACACACGACCTCACACCTGCCACTTCTGTTGGTCAGAGCCCAGCCCTGGTTAAGAGAGTGGAGACGTAAGCTCCACCTGTTGCTGGGAAGGGCCATGACAGTGTGTGGCTATTTGCAATCGACCACACTTCCTAACCGGGGGCAGACCCAGATGTGTGTGTTCTGTTTTTTAAATTAATAGACTTCATTTTTTGAGTGGTTTTAGGTTTACAGGAAAATGAGTGAGAAGTACAGAAAGTTCTCATACATCCCCCCGCCAACACCTCCACCTTCACCTCCCAGTTCCCCTGTTGTTAACATCTTGCATAAGTTTGGTACCTTTGTTACAATGGGGGAGTCAATATCCACAGATGACTATTAACTAAAGTTCGCAGCTCACTGAGGACTCCCTCTTGCCCTTGTGCAGCCTGTGGGTTTGGACACGTGCACGATGACATGAATCCACTATTACAGTCTCATCCAGAGGAGTTTCACTGCCCTGAAATTCCTCTGTGCTTCACTTGTCCATGGCTCCCTCCCCGGAAACCCTGGAAACCACTGACCTTTTCACCATCTCCATTGTTCCGCTTTTCCCAGAATGTCACGTAGCTGGAATCATCCAGTACGCAACCTTTCCAGATTGGCGTCTTCCACTTAGTAGTAAGCATTTAAGGTTCTTTCATGTCATTTTATGGCTTGATAGCTCCTTTCTTTTAGTGCTGAATAATATTTCACTGTCTGGATGTGCCACAGTCTAGCCACTCATCTACTGAAAGACATCTTGGGCCAGGTGTGGTGGCTCATGCCTATCATCCCAGAAGTTTGGGAAGCCAAGGCGGACAGATGACTTGAGGTCAGGAGTTCAAGACCAGCCTGGCCAACATGGTAAAATCCCATGTCTACTAAAAATACAAAAATTAGTGGGGCGTGGTGGTGTGCACCTGTAATCCCAACTACTAGGGAGGCTGAGGCAGGAGAATCACTTTAACCAGGGAGGCAGAGGTTGCAGTGAGCTAAGATGGTACCACTGCCCTCCAGCCTGGGTGACAGAGTGAGACTCTGTCTCAAAAAAAAAACAAAACAAAAACAAAACAAAACAAAAAGACATCTTGGTTGCTTCCAAGTTTGGCAATTATGAATAAAGCTGCTATAAACATTCATATGTAGGTTTTTGTGTAGACAAAAATTTTCAAACCATTTGGATAAATATCAAGGCATGTATCTTATGGTAAGAGTATATTTAGCTTGTAAGGAACTGCTACACTGTCTTCCATAATAGTTCTACTATTTCTCATGGTGCAGAGTTCCCTTCAGCCATATCTTTGCCGGCACTTGGTGGTGTCCATGGTTTGGACTTTGGCCATTCCAACGGGTGTGTGCTGACATCTCATTGTTGTTTTAATCTGTAGTTCTCTAACGACATGACACTGGGCATCGTCTCGTATGCTTCTTTCCTTCTATATGTCTTCTTTGGTAAAAGGTTGGGTCAACCTTTTTTGTCCATCTCTAAATTGGATTGTTTTCATATTGTTGAGATATGAGAGTTCTCTGAATATTTTGGAACTAGTCTTTTATCAGATATATGCTTTGCAAATTGTTTCATCTCTGAACAGCATCTATTGAAGAGCAGAAGTTTTCCATTTTAATGAAATAAAACTTATCAGTTTTTTTTTAATGGATTGTGATTTTTTTTGTTGTTGTAAAGAAAAAGTCACCATCAAATCCAAGGTTACCCAGGTTTTCTCCAGCATTATTTTCTAGGAGTTTTATGGGAGTGTTCTACATTTAAGTCTATGATCCATTTTGAGTTAAATAAACGTAGATTAAATAAGCTCTAGCCTTATACACTTTGGGGGACCGTCTTTATGAGGAGAATACAAAGTCACAACTACCAAATTTTCTATAGGGGCTTTTGAAGCTGTCCTGCAAGAGAAAAGCCCTGAAGGTCAGACTTTCTCAGTTGCAGGGTGAACCTGACCCACTTCACAGGTGAGGCTGGGGTGCGGTGGCCCCAGCGAGATGGCTGCATTGGCACTGACACTCAAACCAACCACAATCCTGAGGCCAGGGCAGCTGGCCCAGCAGGGCAGCTCTGGGCCCTGAAACCCCTTGTGGCTGAGGTAGGTCGTTGTACTTTCCCAGCCTTTGTGGTCCTCCAAGCTCTAGTGAGGCCTCCTAGGATCTCAGGGTCAACACCTCCTGCTCCATTCAGCTCTCCCTGTCCCAGCATCTTGCAGAGTCTCCAGAAACATCTGAGAATGGAGACACCACCCCACTCTGTATTCAGATTCCCCCATGATCCCATCTGCCCCAAGGTGGGCAGAAACCTAGCATTTAAGTGCCCCCAGCATCTAACCAAGCCTCACTTCCTGGTCCTGTCATGGTCTCAGTTCAATCACTGAATCTCTGGGGACCTTTTGGAGGGGTGGTGGAAGTGGCTTGGAAATCCTGGCCGTTCTCAAACACACCTGAAGTCATTGCATTTTCTCAGCAGGCACTTTCCATTTGCAGTTCTTCCCCTACTCCCAGGGATTCTGAAAAAGCAAACGACAGACTAGAGCCCCTGTTCCTCTCCTTGTCAGGTGTCACCCTCAGAGGGAGGTGGGGTGTGGAGTGTCACCCACCGGCCATGCCAGCAGGGAAAGGAGGGCACTCACCACTGAGCCCAGGGATAAGCTTTGGGGTCATCTAATGATAGCAATTTGGGCCTCTGGACAGTGAGTTCATGAAATCTTGATTCTTTCCTGTTGTGGTAAACTTTTGATCAGCTTGGTTTTAGCAAAAATTCCCATGACCAGGGGAGGAAAGGCTCATCAAAGTATCTGTCCTTTTGTCCTGGGAATCTGACCCTTCAGATGGTTGGAGTGTGTTGGGTAATGGGATAGAGACTCTGGGGGCGGGGGAGGAGTGTGGGTGCTGATGATCTCACCTGACTTCCCCGGAGCCCGCGAAGTCTGAGGCTCCTCTTCTTACACCACTTCTCCTGCATCAGTCAAAGCTGGGCAACCCATCCAAGATCAAAGCAGCATGAGAGACAGGAAAGCAGAAGGAGGTCACCTCAGCTCCTGCTTCCTAATGTCAAACCCTATGGACAGCCACACAAAACCTTTAGAAAAATGACCTGAAAAGAAACATATTTAAGTGGTGCATCTTTAGAATCTAAGGTTTGGTGCTTGAGAGAGTCCTTCAGGTTTCAAGGTCCATCCTAGAGAGCTCTGCCAGTCAATCCATCCACAATAGCACTTGTCTATATATATATATATACACACATATATAATTTCAGCTTTTATTTTAGATACAGGGGGTACATGTGCAGGTTTGCTACCTGGGTATACTGTGCAATGCTGAGGTTTGGGGTATGACTGATCCCCTCCCCTAGGTAGGGAGCATGGTACCCAACAGGTCATTTTTCCACCTTTGTTTCCTCTCTCCCTCCCTGTTCGAGTAGTCCCCAGAGTCAATTGTTGCCGTGTTTATGTCCATGAGTACCTGATGTTTCACTCCCACTTAATAGTGAGAACATGCAGTACTTAGTTCCCTGTTCTTACCTTAATTTATTTAAGATAACGGTCTCTAGGTACATCCATGTTGCTGCAAAGGACATTGATACGGTTTGGCTGTATCCTCACCCAAATCTCATCTTGAATTGTAACTCCTGCAATTCCCATGTGTCATGGGAGGAACCTGGTGGGAGGTAATTGAATTAAGGGGGCAGGTCTTTCCCCTGCTATTCTCCGGATAGTGAATAAGTCTCACGAGATCTGATGGCTTTAGAAACAGGAGTTTCCCTGCACAAGCTCTCCTCTCTTTACCTGCTGCCACCCATGTAAGACATGACTTGCTCCTTCTTGCCTTCCACCATGATTGTGAGGCCTCCCCAGCCATGTGAAGCTGTAAGTCCATTAATTTTGTAAATTGTGCAGTATTGGGTATGCCTTTATCAGCAACATGAAAACAGGCTAATACAGACTAATTATGGCTATGTAATACTCCATGGTGTATACATACCACGTTTTCTTTATCCCATACACCACTGATGGGCACCTGGGTTGATTCCATGTCTTTGCTACACCATAGCATTTCCAAGGGGCTCTGTTTATGAAAATCCACTAGAATGTCTGTCTGGGAACTCATTGTTGTCTTTATCTGAGGCCACAGGCTGATGGGCTCCTCAACTTCTATTCCTGGAGGATCTGTGGACCAGAGGCATCAGCACTGTCCCTATTGACTGAAAATATACTCAAACTGCCGGGCTGGAGTCTCATCTCCAGATAAGATAGGAAAAGTTAGGCATGTCTTTCTCTTCCTTCAGTGAGAAAAAACACATCTCTGAAGTCCGACAAGATAGTTTGGGTCAAATTCAGCAAGTCCTCATTTGTGGCAAACCTGTCATTTCAGAGCCAAATCATTTATGCACCAGGGCAAGGTATGGGACAAGACACCTAATAAGTCACTGGCCCTGTGACTGTTCTTGGGCACCAAAAGCCCCCATCTGGCTGGGCTTCCTGGGTGTCCTACCCCAGTGTGGAAGGCATGGTGATCCTTGGTACCCAAGAGAAGCCACAGGGCCAATGGCTTATCCTACTAAGAAGGGACACATTGAGGGAACAGTCAACCCTCTAAGAGTTCAAAAAATACCAAATATATTGTCAACTGTAAATCCAATGCAGACAGTTTATCTGAGAACTTCAAGAAGACAATTTGTTTTAAGAAAGACATTCTTGGAAAAGTGCTGGTTTATCCTATTTTCCTGATGAAGAATGATGAAATTAAAGCAATGTCAATCACATTGCTTGCATAGGTAAAGTTTCCTTGCCCCTAGAACCAGAATGATAATACGTAATTCAAACAGTTCTTTAGAGACTTCGCAGCCATTGCATATTCAAGGAACCCAGCAGAGAACCTGGGACATGGTGCGTAAGAAGCAAATAGGAGCCCCGGAGACCAAAGACTGCAATTATGCAGACAGCCCCTTGCTCTGGGAACTGTCCCCTGGTCCCTCAAGGACACGAGCCAGTCCCTAATTCCTGATGCCATTTCTTACTTGGTGATATTGGTGTGGTTTTCCTTCCTAGGACCTGCCATGTTTATGTAAAACAGTAACTCTGCATTCCAGGTGCCTTCTGCCCGGGGGATTCTGTTGCAGGCCTGCCGAGCACACGCTCTGTTTTCCCTCCTGACTCTCAGCACAGTTCAACAATTCATTTCGCAGGAAGGGCCAGCCAGGCAGTCTGTGGGTTCAGGTGGCTGCCCTTCCGTGCCTGGAGTGAGCACACAGCATCACCCGACCTTGAGAGGGCAGGCGGACGGTGAAGAATGAAGCTCCGCACTTGATTCATGAATCGCCACGTCAGGCTGAACATAATGGAAGCAAATTATGCACAAACAAGCTGTGGGTTGGATGAGTGATCATTAAAGTTTTGAGCTCCTGTTTTCAGCCTAATCCACTAGAAAATTAACTCATGTGGGGCAGGTAGTGTGGTTTTCCTTCCAAAAAGCCACTCCCGCTATCGTGTTTGGCCGGGCTCCTGTGTTTCGTGGCTGAGTTCCACGCTATCAGTTTCCTCATGGAGGAGCTCCGGGGGCTGCCCCAGGACACCCCAACACCACTGAAGCAGCGTCTGGGATCAGGGACAAAACTAATGAGCAAAAATTAAAATATGAACAACATCTGTTGCTCAAAGAACCACGTGTGCAGGAGTGAAATGCCGTGGGCAGTTTGTTAGCGCGCCTGTGACCTTCATGAAGAGAAGGCCTTCGTTACCCTCTGGGGTGGGGATCACACCTCCGGACGTTCCAAACTGCCGACTCCTCTCCCAAGAGCTTTGCCAGCCATGGTTGTTTTGGAGCTTACCTAACCTTCTAGCTTCTTTTTTCTTTCTTTCTTTTTTTTTTTTTTTTTTGAAATAGAGTCTCCCCCTGTTTCCCAAGCTGGATTGCAGTGGCAAGATCTCGACTCGCTGCAAACTCCACCTCCCGGATTCAAGCAATTCTCCTGCCTCAGCCTCCTGAGTAGCTGGGATTACAGGCATGCGCCACCACATCCAGCTAATTTTTGTATTTTTAGTAGAGATGGGGTTTCACCATGTTGGTCAGGCTGGTCTCGAACTCCTGACCTCGTGATCCATCCTCCTCGGCCTCCCAAAGTGCTGGGATTACAGGCATGAGCCACCATGCCTAGCCTCTATTTTCTTAAAAGTAGGAATATGCACTTGGAATTTGTTTGTTTGCTTGTTGAGACAGTTTTGCTCCTGTGGTCCAGGCTGGAGCGCAGTGGTGGGATCTCGGCTCACTGCAACCTCTGCCTCCCAGGTGCAAGTGATTCTCCTGCCTCAGCCTCCCTGAGTTGCTGGGATTACAGGTGCATACCACCATGCCTGTTTTTTTTTTTTTTGGAGGGGGGGATTTTTAGTAGAGATGGGGTTTCACCGTATTGGCCAGGCTGATCTCAAACTCCCCACCTCAGGTAATCCACCCGCCTTGGCCTCCCAAAGTGCTTGGATTACAGGTGTGAGCTACTTGCACCCGGCCTGGGATGTATTTTTTAAACTTTAGTGACCTGACTAAGGAGCCCCTGTTGTTCTCCGCAGCATTCCCTGTGAGCTGGCGGGCTCCTTCCTCACTGTGGGTGCTACAGAAGCAGACGGGTCATGGAGGCAAGCCCTGAGGAGAGCGGTTCCCCCCGCTGGCAGCCCTGTAGAGATGAGCAGGGTGCTCCCATAAGTGGCTTATTTGAGCTTGCGAAGGCCAAACAGAGCCCCAGCCCCCATCTCTGCTTTCACCGGGGCCGCGTAAAAGGAGACCAGGGGGCCCTTGCAAGCCCCTGGGCGTGGCGGATTCACCTCAGGACGCTCCCGGCCTGCTGAACCCTGGGCAAGGCATCTTGATACCTGGGTGACCAAAAGGGAAACCACCACTGAGAAATTTAAGTCTGTGCTTAATTAAGACATTTAAGCTTAGGTGCAGTTCCTAGATCTGAGGGCTGTGTATGTTCATCTGTATATTTGGAAACTGAAACTGACATGAAATATAAATACAAAGTCAAGTGCGCAACTTTTCATGGCCCCAAGTCCAGCTTTTCTCAAAATCCCCTGAGGTTGAGGAGACACAGAGTGGACCCGGCTTGTGGGAAAAATCACAACCCATGATTCGCTTTGGAATAAAAGGCACAAAGACTGCGGCCTGTGAAGCCATCATGGCAGCGGCTTCTGCCTGCACCGTCTGGGCTTCGGTCACTCCAGGGACCCCACTTGTCGCTGCAGGGACCGGCAGGTGCATCGCTGGCCCTCATGGGCACACAGAGGGGTGTGGGACACCTGGCTCCACACCCCAGGCACAGAGTCACTGTTGTTCAGCGGAGGGTGATGCCTGCTGTGAGCAGAGCAACACATCTGGGTGCAGGCCTCCCTTCCCGGGAAACAAGCAGGAAGCAAAAACAAGCATCTTAGGGCCCCGCACGTGAGGCAGTGAGAGTCCACATGTCCCTGAGGGCAACGGGCCGAGAAGGGAACCTACCTGAGGGGAAGATGGAAAATTCAAGCCCAGAAGTTTTCTCTTAGCTGGGGCTGCCAGGTGATGCGAGTTGAGGCCTCCTATGCTGGTTAGAGCCATTTTGAACATCAGCAGCAAGCATGAGGGCCGGACCTCAGGAGCCTTCGCCTCGGTCTCCTCCTCCCTCGTTCCTCATTCATTCATTCATTCATCCAGGGGCCACTGACCCCAGGAGACTTTGCCTCGGTCTCCTCCTCCCTCGTTCTTCATTCATTCGTTCATCCAGGGGCCACCGACCTCAGGAGCCTTCGCCTCGGTCTCCTCCTCCCTCATTCCTCATTCATTCATTCATCCAGGGGCCACCGACCTCAGGTGCCTTCGCTTTGGTCTCCTCCTCCCTCGTTCCTCATTCATCCATTCATCCATCCAGGGGCCACCGACCTCAGGAGCCTTCGCCTCGGTCTCCTCCTCCCTCGTTCTTCATTCATTCATTCATTCATCCAGGGGCCACCGACCTCAGGAGCCTTCGCCTTGGTCTCCTCCTCCCTTGTTTCTTGTTCATTCATTCATCCATGAGTCTACTCACTCATGCATTCAACGAACACAATCTGTAAAAGTTGATGTTTCATGTATGTTCACTGCAGCACTATTGACAATAGCAAAGACTTGAAACCAACCCAAATGCCCATCACTGATAGACTGGATAAAGAAAATGTGGCACATAAACACCATGGAATACTATACAGCCACAAAAAAGAGTGAGATCATGTCCTTTGCAGCGTCATGGATGGAATTGGTAGCCATCATTCTTAGCAAACTAACACAGGAACAGAAAACCAAACACTGCCTGTTCTCACTCATAAGTGGGAGTTGAACAATGAGAACACATGGACACAGAGGGGAACAACACACACCAGGGCCTGTCTGGGGGTGGGGGGCTAGGGGAGGGAGAGCAATAGACAAATACCTAATGTGTGCAGGGCTTAAAACCTAGATAATGAGTTGATAAGTGCAGCAAACCACCATGGCACATGTATATGTATGTAACAAACATGCACATTCTGCACATGTATTCTGGAACTTAAAGTAAAAAAATAAAAGTTGATGCTAGATTCTAAACATGCAAAGTTGTCAAAGACAATCTCCACCTGACATGGCAGAAGTGCAGACCACATTTGTTCAATCTCTGTTTAGCCCACACGTTGTTGGGTGTATGTGGGCCTTGTGTGAGCCACCAGTGATCCCAGGTGAACACCAAGCAGACCCTGGTTTAAACCACAAAGAGCTCACGGTGTGAAGGCAGGTAATAGCGATGTAATGTAATAAGGCGGATGGAAGGTAGGGAGCTGCGGAGTGTGAGACCGCATGGCGTGCAGGAAACACGTGCGGTTCCTGCTGTGCTGCCTAGAGTACGAGGCCGAAAGACAGTGAGCGCGCCTCTCAAGGTGTGACCCGGGGTCCAGCTTGTGAGACTCCACAGGGATATTGAAGAACTTAATTCCCCAGGACGACAGGCATGTAAATTAGAAGCAAGGGTTCTCAGTAGGGAAAGCCGTACAGGTCTTACAATGACGTCCCTGCAGCCATGGAGGAAACCCCAGAGGGAAGCCTGGAGGAGGGGGCGTGTGAGAAGTTGCTGCATGGTCTGTGGAGAGTGTCCACAGGCAGGGGTCAGCGGCAGACAGGATTTGCAGATCCGAGAGGGTCAGGGAGGAGAGTGAAGGAGTCAGTGGCAGACATGATTTGCAGATCCGATAGGGTCAGGGAGGAGAGTGAAGAATTCCCAGGAGGGCAACTGAGGGACATAAGCTCCAGAAGCAGCTCAGAGAGGATGTCCACAAGGCCTGGACCTCAGAAGCTCAAAGTCCAGAGTGAAGGAGGGCGGGAGGTGTGACTGGAACTGCGTCTAAGGCCATCCAAGTGGACAAGAGTGAAGGCTGCAAAGCTCACGAAACAGCTCAATGTGGGGGTGGCCTCGTGCTCCTGTTCCCCTGGCAGCCCTGGCATCTACCTGTGTCCCAGCAGCATGCAGAGCTCCCATGCACGCTCCCAATGCCCCACGTGGATGGTAAATTAACACGATCGAGCTCCTCGCTAACAGTCAAACGCTCCCTCACTATGGGGAGGGATAGGCGGGGCTGGGGAAGATTGGAGGTCAGCCTTGCTGGTGATGAGTTGGCTGGAAGGCGCTCTGTGCACAGGTGGTCTCTGCCGAGGTGAAAGTGAGAAATTCAACTGCAGATCCAAGCTCGCGGTGGAGGGGAGATTTAGAGTTCAAGCAGGAGGAATCTCGGCCTCCCTATGGGGAAAGAAGCAGGTGTTCGGCTTGTGGCTCCAGAGTCCAGCGAGATCCTCTCGCCCAACCATCTCCAGGAGGAGTAAACTGGTGGCCACCGAGCCAAGCAGAGGGAGCGATGCTGTGCAGAAAAGGAACCTAGCATAGTAGGTCACCGTCGCTCAGCGCAGCCCCAGAGCTTCCACGCACAGCCGTGAGACTCATGCCAGGTGCAGCAGAGGCAGGTCCCTGTCCTGTGCAGCTGCTGGTATCTGCACCGTGTGTTTACATATCAGCCAGGGAAATGGATTCCACCTTCACGGTGAGGGGGGTGGGGAGACAGGGGACATTGTGACGAACTCCTTTGTCAGATGAAGTGAAGTTTGCATGACTTCATTCACCCGTCTGATGACTCCAGGAAGAACTTGCTATTATGACCATTACACAGGCAAGAAAACAGAGGCTGCTCACCCTGGAGCTGTTCGCTGCCTCGCTCCATGTGGTGTGGCTCCAGGAAGGGTCAGAGAGGATCTGTCCACGCCCCGCAGCTCACTGCTTTGTCCATTGTGTGTGGCCCACGCGCAGGGTGGAGGTGGGCCTGAGGGCACCAGGCACAGGGTGGCACTAGGAGGAGGCCTCCAAGAGCCTTGTCCTCCCACACACAACCATGACAGCCTTCGCCAAGACACCGGCATTCCCCATTCCTCCCGCAGGGCCTGGGCTCAGATGGGGCCATGTCTGGTGCCAATTTCTCTGATGCCGAGGATGTTGCGTTTGCATCTCTGTGATGAGGGCCTTTGTCCTGATTCCTGGAACCCTGGGCACCACCCTCCACGACAGGACCCAGTTGTGACACTCTGGGGGTTTTCCCCGGCTGGCTCTTTAAAGACTCCTGGTTTGAGGTTGCAGCCTCTGTGGGGCCTGAATAACATGGAGCTGGACTCGTGGTGTTCATGGAGACGCTCTCACAGTGCCTCCTGGCAGCCTGGTAAGGCAGCCGTGTCGGAGGACGTCCAAGTGCCGCTTGTTTTAACAGTGAGTTTGAAGAGGGGCGGGCACAGGGGGATTAAACCAGCAAGGTCCCCACAGGGGGGCATGCTCAGGACCCACCAGCTCTCACTCCCCCATTCAGGGACCTTTCCCATGCGTCACTGAAATACATGGTGGGTGCTCTTGGCTTGTGGACGTTGTAGTAAAGATCAAGTCCTTCCTGGAAACATGCAGGACGACTGAGTGAAGAGAGGCTGGAGCACCGAATCTGATTGCCTGGAAAATGGCCAGCCATCCTTTAAACTGTACCGGAAACACAGAATCTGAGTAATGATCTTTGTAAAAGACACGTTTTCCATCAGGAAGGTCCTTTCTGCTATTACCCATTTTTGAACTCTTTGATAATGAAAAGTCGGGAGAAAGAAATCTTTAGGAAAGGCAAGTGCCTTCCCCTTGATCTGAGAAGCCCATGAAATTCCTCTGGAAGAGGAGCCCCGGTTGGCACACCTGTCAGGAAGCCCTCGAGGGCCGGGCTGCGTGCTGCGTGCTCCTCCACTGCTCATTAATCACAGCCTGTTACTGTAATTTTAATGAATGTTTATCTTATTTTCTTTGTGTAATCCAATTACTTTTGTTTTCTTAGCCAGCGTCAGGGATCTCTCTGTTGCCAGCATTCTGCCAGTCAGTCCACTTTAGATAGGAACAATTCAATTCATTATCATTAAGTGACTACTTTTAATACCACTTTGGGGGAAAATCGGTGAAAGAAACTCCATGTGGCACAGCCCTTGCCTGGTGGGGGGGAGGCGGTCTGTTCTGGGCACCTGAGTGCCCCAAGCCATGGTCCTGTGGGTCCCTGATGCCACTCTGAGCTCATAGCTCACAGCTCATTATCAACCTGGCATCTGGCAGTCCCGCTCATGGGGAAGAAATTCAAAGTTAAATGTGAAGGTCGTGAAAATGGTCACTAGTGGGGGGATCCACGCGAATCGACCACTGATACTGTCATTGGCCAGGGTGCCTGAGGTGGGAGGAATGCCCTGTGTGTGTGTGTGCATGCATGCCCATGCGTGTATTTGCATGTGTGTTCTATGCATGCACGCCCATGCATGTGTGTGTGCGTGCATGTCGACATGTGCATGGTCGTGTGTGTGCATGCATGCCTATTCATGTTTGTGTGTTCTGTGCTTGCACACCCATGCATGTGTGTGTTCTGTGCATGCATGCCCATGCATGTGCAGTTTTCTGTGCATGCACAACTATTCATGTGTGTGTTCTGTGCATGTGTTTCCAGCATGTGCATGCTTGTGTGTGTGCATGCATGCCTATTCGTGTGTGTGTGTGTTCTGTGCATGCATGTCCAGCATGTGTGTGCTTGTTTGGGTGCATGCATGACTATTCATATTTATGTGTTTTGTGCATGCACACCCATGCATGTGTGTGTGTGTTCTGTGCATCACATCCATGCATGTATGTGCATGTGCATTCTGTGCATGTACACATGTGTGTGTAAACAGGAGGCCACCATGTTATTCCAATGGTCCCAACCCTCTCTTGTAACTCGCACTGGTGGGAGCAGCAACCAGGAGATCACAAGCAGGGGCAGAAAAAAGCCCAGACTCCTGGTTCCTCAAGTCAGAAGAGAAGACAGCAGCAGCTGCAGCAGCCGTTTCCACGTGACGTGTGAGATGTTAGAAACCCGCTGCTTTTCTATCTCTCAGGCGCCAATGCTGGTAGAGTCCAAGACTAGAAACCATACCCGACATTCTTTACCTGCTTCTCCAGACCAGCCCCTTTAGCACATGCTGAGGGAAGGAGGTTTCTGCCTGCCTTGTTCCCCAGGGAGCATTTCTGCCAGTTTCTGTGGAGCCCCCAGAGTTCAGAGCCTCCCCACTGGCTGGAGGGGTGCCGGGGCAGTTGTGTGAGCCATTTGGAGGCCGCAGTGCAGCACAGAGGGGCCTCAGACCTAGGAAGGAGATAACTGAGCATAACCAGAGGCCTGGATAGAGGGAGCAGAAACGCAGAACAAAGTATCTTTTAAGTGCCAGGTGATCTTGTCCAAGCAGCAGAAGTAACTGAGAACCACAATCAGCCGTTGGGGGTCAGCAGATTGCACAGAAGGTGAAGCTCTACATTTACAAGGTAATGGCTTACCCTAGAAAAATCATTAGAGAACTGCATGGTTGAATTGTACCGAGTGAGTGGATGAGGAGGAAAATAATCGGAAACAGAGAGCTTATCTAGTAATATCTAGTTGGAGACTAGCCCGGCATCGAAAGTTCATAGGGAATATGAGCAAAGATTAAGGATTTTGATAGGTAATAAATGCTAAATTATGGAATATTCCTGAACAGTTAGCCAGTCAAAAAGAATACAGCTCTCTTTCAATATTGACACATCCAGGGGCTTCGTTGAAAATGTGCGTGCTTGGCTGACCCCAGCAGCGAGGACTGAAATGCATTCTCACTCTGACGGACAGCATCTTGAATATCCAACACACGGTCTAACGGGCTTCTAATCTTGCAGCACTTACCTCCAGCTTGAGTCGTGTTTGTTTGTTTGTTTGTTTGTTTGTTTGTTTTTGAGACGCAGTCTCGCTCTTGGCCCCCAGGCTGGAGTGTGATGGTGCGATCTTGGCTCACTGCAACTTCCACCTTCCAGGTTCAAGTGATTCTCCTGCCTCGGCCCCCTGAGTAGCTGGGATTACAAGCATCTGCCACCACGCCCAGCTAATTTTTGTATTTTTAGTAGAGATGGGGTTTTACCATGTTGGCCAGGCTGGTCTAGAACTCCTGACCTCAGGTGATCCACCGACCTCGGCCTCCCAAAGTGCTGGGATTACAGGCGTGAGCCACTGCGCCCGACCTGTTTTCACACATTTTTGGAGCAAAGATAGTTCACAGAGAGCATCTGCTGCTATGAGTGGATTCTCAACGTAGTCAAAAGTGTGCGTTGTACTTTTCTATCTGCTACTTATTAAAGCACAAGAATCAGCGGCAATTTTCTCAAACGTCTCTGAACTACGTGAAAATAATGACAGGAAATGATTCACTCGAAAGTATTGCTTGAATCCTGGAGCAGCAAACAAATGCAAGGAAGCGTTATTACAAAAGCGTTTTGTGTATTTACTTATTTCAATAAAATTGAAAATAATCCCTGACATTGTTTGGAGCAAACATGTGCAAAGACACCATTCTGTGTAGACAGATGATCTTGGAGGTTTGTTAAAATTGGAATTCTGATTCAGGATATGAGGTTGGGGTTAAGTCTGAGACCCTCACGTCTGACAAACTCCCAGGCGACGCTGATGCTGCCAGACTGTGTATTGAGTCCAGGTGAAGCCGGACTGTGTTGTGAGTGGCAAACATTTCCAGAACAGACCCTGAAACTGCCTCTGTTCCCCAAGCCTTGTGGAAGGGGTCGGGATCGTCGCCTGCTGCATAGAGCTGAGAGGAGGATTCGACCCGCTGAAACATGGAATGTCTTTGTTCTGTCTGACACTGAACCAGCAAAAAACTATCGGCTATTGTTAACACTGTTGAGTGTTCTTTATTTAATCATTGGGTGGTGCTAGATATATACTGATATCCTGATCTTGGGAAAAATATAGCTTATCTCACAGTTAAAAATTGCTGTTTTATTGTGAATATGTATAAATAAAATCATAATTTTCAAAGACTCAAAACATATTATTTGGTATTAGAAGTTTGATAGGTAACTACTGCATTTTATTTATACTGTATTTGAAGCATTCTAGATACTTAGACAATTTTTTCATAAAAGCCATTTTCTAATGTTTGATCTGTGAAAAGTAACCTCAATTAAAGCATGAAATAATGAAATAAGCCATCGTTATATTGATTTCTCTAGCCACAAATGTATATAGGAGGCTAATTAAATATCACCACATTAAATGTATAATTTATCTCTATTCTATGATTGCTACTTTTATTTTAAGTGGAAAAGTTTCAACTTGAAGTACTTTGGCTTTTAAACTACTTCTCTATATGTTTTATAGCCACGCACAACTAGGGACACAAGGTGGGGTTTTAAGAGGCAGGGTTGTGAAACTGAAACCATACGAATTTGACTAGAGTCATTTGACGACGAATATTAAACCTGTGCCTTAACCCTTGCCGCACAGGCGCACAACTGGAAAGCCGCTGAAAGTGCCCATGGTAGTCTTCACTGAAGAATTCCAATTTCTTCATCTGTTTGGAGTGTAGCCCCGCATTGGTAATTTTTGGAGCTCCTAATGGAACCCAGAGTTTAGAACCACAGCCACAGCAGCATTCTCTGATGTGCTTTTGTGTTTTTCTCCACATCATGTACGTTGGAAAGCTACTAGAGAATCAAGTTTTCTTGATCGTCCGGGGACCATCATTAAAATCCAAGGTGAACTGGAGTAAACACATTTTAGGCACTTCTGTTCCCAAATTCTATAGATGCAGAATGTGCACTAAGTCTATCTACTGTTTATATACATTTGGTTTAATTGCTAGAATTTTTTTTTTCCTGCAATCTTTAAAGGGCTTAGAGAATCAGAAGAAAAATACCCAATAGTCAATCAAGTTTCCCCTCATCTAGGATCTGTTCTCTTGCCTGTGTCCACAGCTTTGGGAACTTTACTGCACCCAGGATTTGTGCCCTGGAATGAGCATTTGGTTAAAGATGAAAGTTGTACAGAGGCCCTCCAGCTGTGGAAGAAACCCTGGCCCAGGCAACTTACTCTCCACATGAAGATGAACTGAATGTGAGGACCAAGGATTGGCAAGTGGAGTGTCCTAGCTCTACAGACAGAAGTGAATCCTTAGAGCAAGAAATACAGCATGTAGCTGACTAAATCACAACAATGAAACAAACATAAAACAACAACAACAAAAAGGAAAACATACAACTCTTCTCACTTGCCATGATTCTTCTGTTCTTTGCAAAGGAACATTGATCCGGGTATCAAAATCCATCATGCATTCTTTCTTTGCTTTGCAAGCTGAAATGATCTAGGAAGTGATGTTTATTATCTTCTCTGTTGATGACATACTACTTTGTGGGCACTCTTACATTGATTATAGTATTCTTGTTTAAGTATTTTAATACATTTCTCTTGCATTTAACTTTGTATTTACTACATTTTTGTATAAGTTATATTGCAGAGTGTCAGTCATGTATGCGTTTTATCCTTCCAAAGTAACCAACACAATAATTTACTTAAGAAAAATATCAAGAAGAATTGGTTTTAATAAAATGTATTTTAAGACATAGAAAAGGAATTAAAAACCATTCATATGTTTAAAACTAAAAATGAAAGGTCTCATCATTGAAATTAACTAAGGAGTGACATAAAGATGGCAGAATAGGAGGTCCTCAGTTTCAGTCCCCCTCGCAAAAAGTCTAACTAATGACTATCCACAGATAAGAACACACACAAGATTTTTGTGAAAAATCCCAAAATTCAAGAGTGAAGTTGAAATATCCTCCTCAACCACAGAGCTGTGAAAAGCAGCATTAGAGGAGTAGGAGGAACAGTTTCACTTTGACAACAGCACTCCGCCCCACTCTCAACAGAGAGGATTCCCCTGGGCCTGTGGTTTCTAGAAAGGGTAAAAGAGAGTCCAAGGTGGGCGTTCAGCTTCCCTAGCTTTCTGGGATTCTTGCCAGGAGGCCCTACTTCTGTTTCACCTCACAGGGAACACTGAAGTACCTGCAGGACTAGACCACTGAGGGCTGGCTAGACACAACATGGAAGGTGGGTGCACAGAAACAAGGGCATGCAGCTTCACAGTAGCTCTGTGTTCCTCCCAGTGATAGCACCCAACCACAGATGCCAGCCAATAGCACAACCCACACACAAAGCTGAGCTAGTTGCTTGCAGAAGCATGGTTGAAGGTTCCACCTGGCTTGAGTCCCCAGTCAGCCACCCTGCTCAGCCTCAGAGCCCACCCCAACCTCTGAACTGGCATGGAGGCTAGCTGAAACCATGGATGTCTGCAGAGCATAGTCTCTGACACCCGATCCTGAGTAGCCAAATAGTGACCCCAACCAATATCAGAGCTTAGTATTTAGTCCTTCCAGACTGCAAAATTCAAAGAGTGGTGCCACCTGGCCAAGGAATACAGCCTTTGGCCCTGCCCACTAAGAGGGAAGAGTAGTGCTCAGCCAGGAGCTCTACCTGATAGCAGACCCAGTCAGTGGCCTCACAGGACAGCAGAGCCCAGTCAGCAACCCCACATGACCTAAGAGTGCAGGCAGTGGCCCAGTCCAGCTAGAGTCTGATGGCAAGCTCTGTCTGCCCATTGTTGGCACTAGCTGGCACATCCAGAACCACAGGCTAGACTAAGAGTAAAGGTCTATGTCTACCAAAAAACAACTATAAATGCCAGAAGAGATGGCTTCTTCCTCAAATCAACAGACGCCAATGCAAGTACGCAATGACTATTAAGAATCAGGGAGTTTTTGACACCACTAAAGGAAACTAATAAGGATTCAACACAAAACGCTAAATAAATGGAGATCTATGAACTGACTGACAAAAAGTTCAAAATATACCTCTTAAAGAAGTTAAGTGACCTACAAGGAAATACAGATAGAAAACTAAGTAAAATTTGAAAATTAATAAATGAACAAAATGAGACGTTTGACAAAGAAATGTAAATAACCACCCTAAAAGCAAACAAATAGAAATCCTAGAGATGAAGCATAGATGATTGAACAGAAAAATTCAGTAAAGTTTTGCACATAATCAAGCCGAAAAATCAGTGACCTCAAAGACAAGACTTTTAAATTATCCAGTCAGAGGAGGAAAAAGAAATATAAAAAGATGAAGAAAGCCTACGGGAACTATGGGACACCATCGAGAGAACCAATGTTCATATAATAGGCATTCCAGAAAGAGAAGAGTGCACATGAAACATTCTCAATGATAGATCATACTTAGGTCACAAAATTGTTAACAAATTTAAGAAGATTGAAATCTTATCAAGTTTATTTTCTGACCACAATAATATATAACTAAACATCAATAACAGGAAGAATCTTGGAAAATTCACAAATGTTTGAAAGTTACCTGACATGTTCCTGAACAACCAATGGGTCAAAGAAGAAATCAAAAGGAAAATAAAAATATCTTGAATAAAAACACGACATACTAAAATTTACGGAATGCAGCAATGTAGTTCTAAGGGGAGGGTTTATAGCAATAAGCATCTATATCAAAAAAGAGAAAGAAATAAGTAACTTAGCATTACACTTTAAGGAACTAGAAAAAGAAAAGCAAAGCCTGAATTTAGCAGAAGGAAGGACGTAATAAAGATCAGAGCAGAAAAAAATGAAAAAGAGAATAGAAAATCGATAAAACTAAAAGTTGATTTTTTGAGAACATAAACAAAATTGACAAACCCTTAGCTAGAGCAACTAAGAAAAAAAAAAGAGGGGAGACTCAAATAAATATAGTCAGAAATAAAAGAGGAAACCTTGCAGCTGTTACTACAGAAATACAAAGGGTCATAAGAAACCACTATAAACAATTATATGCCAAAAAATTGGATGATCTAGAAGAAACAAATATATTTTTAAAACCTACAAACTACCATGACTAAATCATGAAGAAAGAAACAATATGAGTAGACCAATAATGAGTAAGGAGATTGGATCAGTAATAAAAAGTCTCTCATCAAAGAAATGCTCAGAACCTAGTGCTTCACTGGTGAATTTTACCAAACACATGAAGAACTAGTATCGGTCCTTCTCTAACACTTCCAAAACATTGAAGTGGAAGAAATACTTCTCAACTCATTTTAGAAGGCCCACATTACCCTGATACCAAAGCCAGAAAAAGACGTAACAAGAAAAGAAAATTACAGACTAATGTCCCCGATTAATGTAGATACAAAAATCCTCGATAAAATACTAGCAAACTGAATTCAACAGCACATTAAAAAGATAATTGATCATAATCAAACGATTCATTCCTGAGATACAAGGAAGTTTCAACATATGCAAATCAATAAATGTGATACACCATATTAACATGATGAAGGACAAAACCATATGATTATTTCAATAGATGCAGAAAAAGGATTGGACATAATTCAACATTTTGTATGATTAAAAACTCTCAACAAATTGGGAATAGCAGAAATGTACCTCATCACAGTAAAGCCCATATATGGCAAGACCTCAGCTAACATCATATTCAACGGTGAAAAGTTGAAAGCTTTTCTTTCAAGGTCAGGAACCAAATAAGAATGCCCACTCTCCCACTTCTTTTAAACTTAGTGTTGGAAGTGCTAGCTTCCAGCAACTAGGAGCAACTAGGCAAGAAAAAGAAATAACAGGCATCCAAATATAAAAGGAAGAAGTGAACTTGTCTCTGTTTGCTGATGATATGATCTTATACACGGAAAACCTTAAAGACTCCACCAAAAAACTTTTTAGAACTGATAAACAAATTCAATAAAGTTGCAGGATACAAAATTATATTCAAAAAATCAGTAGCATGTCTATACACTAACAACAAACTACCCAAAAAGGAAATTAAGAAACAATCCGATTTACAATAGCATTAAAAATACTTAGGAATAAATTTAACTAAGGAAATGAAAGATCGATATACATAAAATTATAAAACATTGATGAAAGAAATAGAAGAAAACACAAAGAAATGGAAAGGTGTTCTGAGTTCATGAGTTAGAAGAATTAATATTGTTAAAATGTCCGTGTTAAAGAGATCTATAGATTTAATGAAATTCTTACCAAAATTCAAAATCCAATGACTTTTTCACAGAAGTTCATATCAAAAAATATCACAAGAATTTAGTAATCAAAATAGCATGGTACTGGCAAAAAAAACCATAGCAACCCATGAAACAGAATAGAGAACCCAGAAACAAATCCACAGATTTTGAATCAATTTATTTTCAATAAAGTTACCAAGAACACACAATGGAAACAGATAGCCTCTTCAATAAATGGTGCTGGGAAAACTGGATATCTACATGTAGAAGAGTAATAGTGGATCCATATATCATGCCATATATAAAAATCAACTCAAAGTGGATTAGAAATTTACACATAAGATCTAAAACTATAAAACTACTAGAAAAAAAAAAATAGGTGAAAAGCTTCAAGACATTGAGCTGGCAATTATTTTTTGGATAAGACTCCAAAAGCACAGCTAACAAAAGCAAAAACAGACAAACAAGATTGCACCAAATTCAACAGTTTCTCCACAGCCTAGGAAAGAATCAGCAGAGTGAAGAAACAATTCATGGACTGGGAGAAAATATTTTCAAACCATACATATGATAAGGGTTTAATATCCAAACTACATAAAGAACTCAAACTACTCAAAAGCAGGAAAATAAATAATCTGATCAAAAAATAAAAGATTAGACATTTCTCACAAGAAGATATACAGCCAACAGTTTTATGAAAAAAAGTGCCAAAACACTTATCGTTAGAGAAATATGAGTTAAAATCACTACATATCACCTCATACCTATTAGGATAGCTATTATCAAAAGGACAAAAATAACAAATGTTGGTGAGAATGTGTATCAAAGGAAACACTTACATACTCTTGCTGGGCCTGTAAATTAGTACAGCTATTATGAAAAATAGTATGGAGGTTCCTCAAAAAATTAAAAATAGAGTTATCACATGATCCAGTAATCCTGCTCCTGTATATATATCGAAAGGAATTGAAATCAGTATATGGAAGAGAGGTCTGCACCCCATGCTCATTGCAGCACCATTCATAATAGCCAAGATAGGAATGAACCTAAGTGTACATCAAGGATGAATGAATAAAGAGCATGCGGTAAATATACACAGTGCAGTACTATTCAACCTTGAAAAAGACAGAAATCCTGACATTTGCAACAACATGGATGAGCCTGGAGGACATTATGCTAAGTGAAATAAGCCAGGCACAAAAGGATAAATGCCGCATAAGCTCACTTAATGTGGAAAAACAAAATGGTATAACTCTATAAAAGTCAGACTTACGTAAGTAGAGAGTAGAATGGTGGCTACCAAAGGTTGTGGGAACAGGAAAGGTGTCGGCCAGAGGGTAAAAATTTTCAACTAGACAGGTGGGATAAGTTTTAGTGATCTGTTGCATAGCCTGATTACCATAATTAATAATAATATGTATTTCAAAACCGCTAGCAGAGTAGATTTAAAATGTTCTCACTACAAAAAAATATAAGCATGTGAGGTGATGGATATGTTAACTACCTTGATACTGCCATTCTACAATGTATACCTATATGAAAACATCACAGTGTACCCCATAAATATATTCAACTCTTACTTGTCAATTACAAATTTAAAAAAATCTAAAAAGGAAATTAACCAAAAAGTATTGAAAATAGTGTATTCAATGGGTTAATTTTTATATCAGCAATGTGCTTGATTCTGAGACTGCAAAGGTGGACCACACAGAGAACCCCTGACCGAATGAAGGTTATGGCACCAGGGCGAGGAAGTGGACACCCAGGGGGTGAATAAAAAACAGCAACTTCGTCATCACCCGATGGCTAGGATAGTAAAAGTGAAGAGGCAAGTAGCTTAGGCCAGGGAGGGCAAGGGTTAGGAGGTGAGTTCAAAGAAGGCTTCCTGGAAGAAGTGGTCTCAGATGAGACCAGAAGAAGTAGCAGAAAGGAGCCCGGTAGGCCACACACGGGCAGGGATGGGTAAGGGCCACACGCAAAGGAGCATGGGTAAAGTTGGGGTTGTCAAAAAGAGCCAGGGTGACGGGAAGTCACGGGGAGGTCACCAGAGACCCAATGGTGCAGAGGCGCTCAAATCACACCAGTGATTCTAAACTTTATCCTAAGGACAAAGTGGGGGTGTGACCATGGGAAAGGCCCTATCGGATCAGGCATTTAAAAAACTGCCCTGACTTCTGTGTGGAGAGTCTCATAGCCATCTGGGTGGCATGCTAGGTTTGTGTGCGTGAGGGTGAGGCCTGAGGAGAAGAGACTGAATCAGTGGCATTTAGGACTTAGAAACGGGCAGAGTGGGAGCAGAGCTGGGCGTGACTCCTGGGACACCGTTCTGGGTAACAGATACTTCTCCAATTCCCCAGTGTGACTACACAGGGTCAGGTTTGGGGACTTGGTGGAAAGGAGACGAGAACGGTTTCAGATGTGAGTGTGGGAGGTGTCCACGGAACACCAAATAGAGACGGCCAGCAGGCTTTGTCCAGATGACTTTGGAGCTCAGCAGAGAAGGCCGAGCACAAGCTAGAGACTTGTGAGGGATTGGTCAGTAAAGATGTGAAGATCTCAGTGAGGGAAGTTGACATCACCAGTCAGGTGAATATGGATAGGAATAGGAAGGAGGCCCCAGGAAATGTTTTAATGTTGCTGCTATTTAAAGGCAAGACAGAGAAGGAAAACAACTTGGAAAGGAGCTGAGAAGCAGTAGCAGGGGAGGTAGAGAGAAAACCACAACTGCCTGCAAACACGAAGGAAAATGTTATTCTGACCGCAAGTCTCTCCAGAATGGAGGGCCCTATAGAGTTTCTAGCGGCTGTTCCTCTGTGTAAGATTGGACAAGATGATCACAGATTTTGAAACCAATGCAGCAGCCCCCGTTCTATGTGGAAGTCCCACTTCTTCCCTGGGATGTGATGGGTCTGCCCCTGAAGGGACAGAAAGAACCAGAAGGGTCCCTCAGCTGCCTGGATGGGCACATACACACCAAGGCACAGTGGATGTTTCTGTCCAATCCCCATGATATTTAGTTTTTAGGAAGGCTAGAGAAAACAACAAACAAAAAAGGAATAAAGAGAAAGGAAGGAAGAGAGAGAGAAAGGGAGAGGGAAGAGAAAGTTAGTGCATCACTCAGTGTCTCAGAGCACTATTGGCATCTTATTTCAATAGTTCATTTCTACTGGTGTTTATTTCACAGAAATGGGCATCACAGAATAATGTCGAGACGCACATGCGTCACTCAGCTGCCCCCAGGTTCCAATGTTTGAAATTAACTACCGGACTCTTTGGGATTTGCTGCTGGGCTCTGTGTTCTGTGCTTTCATAAACAGCGTCAACATTTACTCACTGCTGCTCATTTAAGTGGCACCCTGCTCATTGTCTTTCCCTAGGGATGATTCATTTCCCCAGCTGCCTAGTGTCCGTTTGAGCTGAGGAACCAACCTCCATCTCCCAAGGGGCACCCATGGCTCCATTGCCATCTCAAGATGCATGTCTCTTACCTTGGAATCATCTTCCCCCATCAGCCGTTAGCAGTCAGAAACCATCAAGTCATCCCTGAGCAAATATTAAAACATCAAACCCACCATACTACTCAGCACACACACTAAAAACATCAACCCTAATTATGTTTTATGTTTGCGCAAATCTTACACATTTGTTTTATGTTTTCATGTGTATATTTGCTTCAATGTTATCTCTTTTAAATTGTTAACTAGAGAGCAGAGAAGTATATTTTTAATGATGTTTGCACAAGGCTTAGCATTAAATCTCAACTAGAAGAACAAGGTCAAATCAAGTAATTCAGGGGAGTTCAAACATGTACATTTTTCCAAATCAACAATTTAAAATGTGTATTATGGTGTATCTCTTGTCCGTGTAGGTATCAGAAGCTAACATTTATTCAGTGCTTACTACACGTGTGTGCCTTTTTGATGCGTTTATGTCTCCCAGTATAATAAAAGCAGACATTATTATTACCTGCACCTGACAGGTAAGGTTCTTAAAGCACAAAGCATATCACTAATTTGCCCACATTCACACTGCCGGTAAGTTGCGGAGCCAAGATTCAAACTTTCTCAGGTGGGACTCTAGTGTATGCTCCCTAAACTCTCTCACTCAGGCTCCTCAGTGATGGCATCTCTATGGTTTTCTAGGCTGCGTAACAAGTTGCCACAAACTTAGTGGCTTAAAACAACATCCATTTATTATTTCAGGATTTCTGTGGGTCACAGGAATGAACACAGCTTAGCTTCATTCCCTAACTCAGGGTCTTAGCAGGCTACAATCCATACGTCAGCCAGGGCTGCAGTCTCATCAGAGGCTCAACTGGAGAAGGATCTGCTTTCCAGCTGTTATTACTAGCAGATGTGTCCATCTGCAGTTGTGGTACCAAGGTCTCTATTTTCTTGCTAGCTGTCAGTCAGGGACCACCCTCAGCTCCAAAAGGCCACTCTAAGTCACTACTGAATGACATTTTCACAGCATGGCAGCTTCTTCTTCAAAGCCACAAAGGGACCCTCTCACTTGAGTCTGCTGAGTGCCCTCACACGATTACATTATTACCTAATCATGAGAGTGGCAGCCCATCATCTTTGTCACACTTGGTTGGTTAGAAACAAGTCCCAGGCCCCATCCACACTCAAGAGCGGGGGTTACACAACAGCATGACTCATGGGTCACCCTAGAGTGTGTTTGCCTCAATGCTAGTAAGAAAACAGTATTAATGCTGGAACCTCACAGTGTTAACTGCATTTGGTTGAATTTAATCTCCATTAGATCTCAACTTTTCTATCTGTGAATCAAGGAATACAGCACTGGAAAGAGACTTGCCTGGTAGAAGACCTGGGCTCTCCGGAATCTGCCACTGACACCCTCAGTAAGCACAAAGAGACTAGCACTGGATGGGCATACTGAGAATGTAATTTGTTGTATAAGCCAGAATACTTGGAGAGTGAAAGAGAATAATGTTTTTTAATTTTTTGTGTGTGGAGATAGGGTCTTGCTATGTTACCCAGGCTGGTCTTGAGCTCCTGGCCTAAAGCAGTCCTCCCACCTCAGCCTCCCAAAGTGCTGGGATTACAGGCAAGACACCATGCCCAGCCAGCTGAGAACAATTATAATAGTAATTCTACGATAAGCCAAACCAGAATCCCCCTGAACAGATGAGGCTCTCTGGCCTTGCTGGTGATACTCACCCCTTGGCACAGCCCTGGGAAGTCCAGAAGCCACAGGGAAGACGGATAATGTGGCAGGGGACTCTGTGCATACTAGATGATGGGACACAGGTGCAAACCTCACTGCCCACCCTCACCTCCATGCAGTCTTGGATAAGCAGCCGTCTCCCAAGTGCAAGTGAGGACAATTGAATATCTTGCATTAAATCTTTGATGGTGTACATAAAATTCTTAGCAAAATGTTTAGAATATGAAAGTCCCTGATGAGTGGCAGCCATTGTTATCACCATTAAGAAATGAGATTCAATGTTTAGATTGCATTTTGTTGTTATCGTTGTGTAACTTGTTGAAAATCAAGCACAAATGAGAAGCCCACCACTTTTACTGGAGGTAAAAATCTTTCCCTGAAAATGGGAGCAGGATCTGCAGAAAGAGCCACAGACAAGAAGTGTCTGGTTGGAAATTGCGTGGAGGTGCCTTCTCTGGGAGGGAGCAGGGAGGCTGGGACACAGAGGGAGGAAGGAAGAGAGATAGGGTTTGGAGGTCCCCAGAGAGGAGCAGAGTGGAGTCACATGAAATGGCCCACAAGCAGACAAGCAGACAACATGCATAAATGGGTATAGAGATGTGGCCTCTGCAATCCTTTTCATTTGTTTTCGCTGCATTTTCAGTAGACATTTTGGTCTCCATGCTCGAACGGTGGGCTCCAGCCACCAGCTGATGCATGGTCCTGGGTGAGTGTGGGATGCACTGAGTGTGGCCAGCCTGTGAAGGGCTGGGGTGAAGTCCCAGTGCCTGCAATACAGCCTGGGTGGCAATCAAAGGTCATGGCTGGGTTCAAACGTGAAGGAAAAGGAGACAAACAGATGTGCTCACAAAGGGAACTCCTGTGGGGGTGACAGATGCATGGGGCTGAGCAGAAAGTGCTGGTGAGGAGGTGAGGAAGGAGGCATGGGCCAGGCTCTGGAGAGTGGATACCAGGCTCATGAGGGTGGTGGGCTGGAAGGGAGAGGAGGAGTGAGGAGCCCCATGGCTGGGCAATGGCTTTGCAGGAAACTCACTAGAAACACAACTTACCAAGGCTCCCTCCACAGTCTAAGCAAATTAATTCTCTTATTTAAAATCATCCTGCATCTCTGTCACTGAATCCTGCTTTAAATGTGCACACCAGATGACATTTTCAGATAATTGGCCAAGCACCTTGTCATTGTTTTCCACATATCCGTAGGAGTGGATTTCATGCCACTCACATATTTCTTTTTTTTTTTTTTTTTTTTTTTTTTTTTTTTTTTTTTTTTTTGAGACGGAGTCTCGCTCTGTCGCCCGGGCTGGAGTGCAGTGGCCGGATCTCAGCTCACTGCAAGCTCCGCCTCCCGGGTTCCCGCCATTCTCCGGCCTCAGCCTCCCGAGTAGCTGGGACTACAGACGCCCGCTACCGCGCCCGGCTAGTTTTTTGTATTTCTTAATAGAGACGGGGTTTCACCGTGTTAGCCAGGATGGTCTCGATCTCCTGACCTCGTGATCCGCCCGTCTCGGCCTCCCAAAGTGCTGGGATTACAGGCTTGAGCCACCGCGCCCGGCCACCACTCACATATTTCTAATATTTTGCACTTACCTTGAAGCTAATTCCTATCTGTTTTTAATATCGTGGCTTTTTGATGATCATAGCTCTGTTTGCAAGTGCCTTGAAGGGGTGTTAAACAGAAATGCAAGGCAGGCTGGGATCCTGTGCTGTTCAGTGTTGCCCCATCGTGTTCTCTTTCTGACATTAGCATAAAAGAAAATTGCTGGTCATTACAGCATCCTTAACACTCTTACAGTTCCTCAGTACACTATATAAAAATCTTTAATTATTGCAATAAAGTAGAGGCACATATTATCCATGGTGCATCTTGGTTCCCCTTCTGCAAGTCCCTCCCTGGGGCCTGTAATTGCTTTAGCCAACCATTTACCCAAAGCAAGAGACTAATAGAGAGTATATTATTGTTTAAATAATGCATTTGCTTTGAGTATACAATTACGGAGAGGGGATGGGGAATCATGAGAGGAATATAATTTAGTGTGAATCTTTAGCAAGCGAGTTGGGTGTTTTAGCCAGTTTCTTCCATGTTCTCCTTTCAAAGGCTCTGAAAGGAATATGTTCATTTGCTTAGTCTGCATCTTAAATAAGGCTTGTCTATGCATGAATGGGGACAAGAATGTGTGGACCTTACTCATTTCTCTTATCCCAGTGATTCATAGCAAGCCCCATACTTTCATTGATTAATCAGTGACCTGCATCAATGACTAATAAATTGAACTAAGTGATAATTTAGTTGTCATTGCCACAGACAAGAGATGGCTGCCCTTGTTGAGCCAGCCAGATTTGAAGCACATTAAGCAGATATTTATTGAGGGTCTGTTATGGGCCAGACACTGTGGGATTGTAAAGATAAATACACTGAAAACATTAACCTTGAGTATCTATAATCTAGGCTGGGTGGAAAGATAAAACACCCCACGGAATAGCATGGTACACAGCTTGGAAGCTGCTAAGAGTCAACTATAAAGAGAGGCAGCCTCAAATGAACAAGTCATTTCTGCCTCCCTGCAGAGTGGCTACTGAGCTCAGCCTTGACAGACAGACAGGTGGTGCATCAGCAAACCAGAGTCAGTGAAGCACCCGGAGGATCCCGTCCCAGACGGGGGAAACTCAAGACAAGAGACAGCCACAAGCAATGGTTAGGCAACTCCAAGGAGCTCAGAAACTTGGGAGACAGCAGCGTTGGGCAAACCACGGACCCTGAACTCACATCTCCTCTGGACCAGAGGGCTCTGCGGGGTATGTAGCCTGCTCATGAAGGTAGCTGGTGTGGGAAACCCAGGAACTAGGTGGAGTTTTTCCCAAGAGTGCTTATAGTCCATCCATAGTCAGATTTCTCAGGCCCTTGAAGGCTTCCTAATCAATGGACTGGCATTTTCAGAAACTCTGGGATTGTACAGACTTTAAGGCACCTCTGGTCTAAGGAATAATAAGCTTAGTAGGCGATCAGGAGTACCCCAGCGACCCTGGGGCTTGGCAGGCAGAGCCAAGGAGGGAGACGCGGAAGATCTGAGCACCCAGGGAGGCCAGAGCCAGACCAGGCTGCAGAGAAAGCCAGCCAGGTGTGGGAGGGTGGACCATGTGCACCAAGAGAGCACAGCCCAGTCACGGCCTGTGGACGGGAAATCAAGGAGGCCTGGAGGCCACGCACACTGTGAGCCCCACACCAAGGGGCTGGAGTCCCACATGCAGGGGAAGGGGCGCTGTGGGGGTGGGGATGTGAGGGCTGAGCCTCCTTCTTACGCTGCTACCAGAGCTTGGTAGGATCTGAGTTGCAGAAAGAGAAACAGACACCACTCAAAGGACCGCAGTGCAGATGGTGAGGATTTCCATTTAGTCCAGCTGAGGTTTGCAGGAAGTGCATCCTGGTCAGTCCCTGGGCACCACCTGATGCAATGGCATAAAGATGAAGAAGCCATGACCCGGTCCTGGGGCTTTCCGCAGAGACTGTTAGGGGGAAAAAGGCCTGGGAGCGAAGGTCAGGTTCTCAGCTGGGGTGGAGCAGAAAGCATGCCTGCACACACGAGGGCAGGTTTGTAGATCTAGGGACTCCCCAGCGGCATGGAAATTGGGCATCCCTGGCCACCTTGTCGTCTAAAGCCCAGTGAGTGGGATTCCAAGACAGCTTCCAGCCATAGATGTAGTACTCATGGAGGCCTTCACCTTGGGCCACTGCGTAAGTGAACATGGAGGATCCCAGCTAGGAAATTCCTGCTTCGACCTCTCCCACCATGCAGGGTGGCTCAAATCATGCGCGGGACTCAGACTTGTCAAGACTAAGAAGGCCTCTCCCTCTCTATCAGCTTATTTTGGAGGATTTTTTTTCAAGAGGCCAAGTGCTTGAGGAACAGGGAGTGTCGCCAGGCATCTCAAGTACCAGGCTGCTTAATGGCAAAGACGAGATTCCACCGCTCAGTGTGGAACTCAGGGGCAAAAGATCTGCTGCTCTTTTTCTCTCCACGTTGCTTTAAGAGTGTATGCTAATTCTAATCCCCAAAGTGCCCTGCTGGCTCTCAAAATCGTAGAAAAGAAAATAATTAGCAGCTGTACCAGCAGTCGGGGCAAACCACCCACCATTGTGATTCTGGTGTAGATTTCTGGCCAGTGTTCTTAAATGCTAAATTAACTCCAAAGTACATTTGAGCATTGAAATATATATTCTTAACTTCTCGGGAGTTGTGGTCACAACCTTGTGTTAGGGGCAAAATTACTGTCCTTGCCTAGCACTTGGCCTCGTGCACAGAAACCATCCGAAAGATGTTTGAGGAATTCACTCAACTACCCACTGTTCTCATGTGTAAGGAGCGGGTTGCAGAGAGAGCTGGCAAGGACTGCTCATGCCAGAGTGGCTTAGCATGCAATGCTTTTATCACATTGTCTTCCAGTTTATATAAAAAAAATCAGAATGTGAAAGATGATACAAAAATCTGTCAATGGTTTCCTAAATTAAATACCAAGTACTACACTTCCAACGATATAGGACATAGATAGATAGGAAGGGTTGTGTGTGTGTGTGTTTACTGGACGTGGACTCCACAAGGATAAGTCACTTGCCCCAGGGTTACACAGCCCAGTGATGGCAGCTGGATCTAAGTTCAAAGACCACTTTCGATAATAGTCCTCTTCCCAAATGTTTGCTCAAGGCACTGATGCTGCCACAGACTAGATCCCCAGACAGAAACTCACATAAAGCCCAGGCAGTGCACGCACCCACGTGCTTCTGCACAGATGTGAAAGGGCAGGTAAGGAACACACTCACACTTGTCCTCCCAGGGATGAAGAACAACTAACAAGCTGATTGATAAGGAGGAATGTCCCCTTATACTCAATATTCGCCACGGCAATCACCTGTGTGGGCTTCTTCCAGACAAAGTTCCTGAAGGGGTAAAGAAGCAGCAAAAGTGGAGATGTGGAGAGCTGAGTTCTCTCCAAACATATGTGATCTGCTTGTTTACTAGGAATGGCGGCACCTTGGGCAGCCACTCTCAGCGCCCCTGCCACCTGCCTCATCCTCGCTCTTTGTATTTGATGGACACAGTTGAATGCATCAGTCCTGTCCTTCATGGTTTCATTTTTTTTATTTATTTTTATTATTTACTTATTTATTTATATATTACATTATTTTATTCCTTCATGCTTTTATTTTTTAAAGTCTTGTTTTGGAAATCTGTTTGTATGATAAAGCCATAAAAATATTTTTCTACAAAAGTTGTGAAGCTACTCCTATCATATTTAGTCTTTTAATTTGTGTATCATGCAAGTTAGAGAACCCCAGACTCCTCATTTTTGCCTGTGGGTAATTAATTTTCCAGACTAGTCATTAAGTCCTCCACCTTTTTTTTTTAGGAAATTTTTTTTAGGAAAAACAAATTTAAGATACTGAGGATTCCAATCTATAAATATCTTTCCATTCAATTTAGATCATCAACAAATTTATCTATAATAAAATGTTATAATTTTCTCCAAATAAAAGTGATATGGTTTGGCTGTGTCCCAACTCAAATCTCATCTTGAATTGTCCCCACATGTTGTGGGAGAGACCTGGTGGGATGTAACTGAATCATGGGGGTGGTTACCCTCATGCTGCTGCTCTTGAGATAGTAAGTGAGTTCTCACAAGATCTGATGGTTTTGTAAGGGGCTTTTCCTGCTTTTGCTCAGCACTTCTCTTTCCTGCCACCATGTGAAGAAGGACATGTTTGCTTCCCCTTCCGCCATGATTGTAAGTTTCCTGAGGCCTCCCAGCCATGCTGAACTGTGAGTCAATTAAACCTCTTTTCTTTATAAATTACCCAGTCTTGGGTATGTCTTTATTAGCAGTGTGAGAATGGACTAATACAAAGAGTATACAAATAATCTTTTGTACATTATTTTAACTAGTGTATTTTTTAAATTACATCTTTGATTTTTTGCTGGTATATTAAGATTGATTTTTGATATCGAATTTATGTGTAGCGAATGTACTGATTTTTCTCAATGACATAACAGTTTGTAAATTTTCCTGCATTTTCTATATACGAACATTGTATTATTGAAAACAAGAACACTGTAGCCTCTTCTATTAAAATTTAATAACTTTGTTTTTCTTATGTTGCTGCAATGACTATGACTTTCAGCAAAATACTGCAATAAAAAAGCGTACTAGCAAATACCTTTGACCTGTTTAAATTATGGCAAATTGCTTTAATACATTTCCTAATGTTTAACCATCTTGCATTCCTGGGATAAGCTTAACTTGTTCAATATGTGTAATTACCACTTCTCAAATTAATTTCTGTGGGAACGTTATCTTGATATTTGTTTGGCATTTTGTGTGTTCAATAGTAAAATTGGATTTTGGTTTCTACTTTTTATCATGGCTTCATCTGATTTGTGAATCAGATTTGAAAAGTCTCACAAATTTACCTGGATAATTTTTTTTATTCTTCTGGAAATTTTTTAAATGAGATTGCATTTTTCTGGTTTTTGAATGATTGCTGGAATGTGCCTATAAAAACATCTGCACCAAATTGGTTTTCTGAGTATTGAACTATTAACTAGTTCTTCAGGAATTTTAGTATTATTCTTGAATATTTTGTCCCCTCAATTCAGTTAAAGTACATATTTTCTAAGAAATAATCTAATTCAGTCTCAGTATTTAAATGTATTGGCCTAATATTTTTATAAAGCCTTTTGTTATTTTAAAAATCTCAAGTGTATTTATAGTCATTATCTTTTTACTTGTAATGTATTTGAACCTTATCCTTTTTATTGATCAATCTTGCCTGATATTTTCTATTTAATTTATATCTTAAAGCATTATTATCTGCATTTGTCCTTATCAACTGTACTCTTATTTTCAATTTCATTAATTTTTATCTAGTCTTCATTTTCTCCCTTTCACTTGCTATGGGTATCATTTTTCTAATTTCTTAAGACATTACTTTTTTTAACTTCTCTTTTCTGACAAAATAAAAGGACAACACTACTTTCCTTAGCTTCTTTTTTTAAAAGATAAGCATATGGACCTCCATATAGTCCTTAAATACTTTTCAAAGATTTTGACATATACTATTCTCATCATCAGTCTGTTCTTTTTAAAGAGGTTTACTAGGCATAATTTGTAAAATTCACCCATTTTAATGTATAGTCAAAATGCTTGTTAGTAAATTTATAACATTGTACAATAATTACCACAAGTCAATCCTAGAACGTTCCCACTGCCCTAGAACATCCCTCTGCCCATGTGCCGACACCCTCCACTTCCAGTGGGAAATCACTGAACTCATCACTGAACTCTTTCTGTCTCTACAAATCTGCCTTTTTTACAAAGTTCACATTAATTTTTCGTGCCAGACGTGCTTCAACGTCTTCTCTTCCTGGTTATGTGACAATTCAGAACTTTAATGATGATAGGAAGTCTATCAGGGCCTTCTAAACTGGAGATAGACAGGTGCATGTGCCTGTTTACCTCCTGTGGACTCTTTTCTGTCTGATTTCTTCCACTGAAAACGATGCTTTTGAAGTTCGTGTTGTAGGACACATCAACACGTGACTGCTTTTCATTGCGAAATGACATCCCATTTTATGGGTGGACAATATTTTACTTATTCATGGGTTGATGGACTCTATTGTTTCCAGTGTTTTGCTTCTATAAATAATGCTGCTATGAACATGGATGTACAAGACTTGGTGTAGACTTATGTTTTCGGCCCTCTTGGCTGGATTTTTAAGAGTGGAATTGCTTAGTCATCTGATAAGAACATGTTTAATATTTTAAGAAACTGTCCAAAGTGTCTCTACCATTTTACATTTCCACGAGCAATGCGTGAGGATGCATTTCTTCATGTCATCAGCAACGCTTGGTATTGTCAGTCTTTTCAAAAAATTAACCTTATGTTTTAATGCAGTTTTAGGTTAACCTTATGTTTTAATGCAGTTTTAGGCTCCCAGCAAAATTGAGTGGAAGATACAGATTTCCTATATATCCTCTGCCCCAACTTGTGCATAGTTTCCCCCCATTATCAACATCCCCCGCCAGAGTGATCTAATTGTTACAATTGCAGAGTCTCCATTGAAGCATCATCATGACCCAGAGTCCACAGCTGACATTAGAGTTCACTCTTGGTGGTGTGCACCCTGAGGGTTTGGATACATTTATCATTACAAGTATCTACCATTATAGTATCAGTCAGAGTCGCTGCACTGACCTAAATTCCTCCATGCTGCACCTGGAAATCCTTCCCTCCCCCCACATTCTGGCAACCTGTTTTTGTCTACCTGTTTTGCCTTTTCCAGAATGTCATATGTTAGAATCATACAGCGTGTCGCCTTTTCAGACCGGCTTCTATCACTTTGTAATAAGCACTTAAGATTCCTCCATGTCTTTCATGGCTTGATGGCTCATTTATTTTCAGCACTGAATAATAGTTCACTATTCAGATGTACCACAGTTTATTTATCCATTCACTACTAAAGGGCATCTCCGTTGCTTCCAAGTTTTGGCAATTATCAATCAACATCTGTGTGCTGCTGTAAACCTGTGTGTGTAGGTTTTTGTATGGACAGAGGTTTTCAGCTCCTTTGGGTAAATACCAAGGAGCGTGATTACTGGATCACATGATGAGAGTATGTTTAGTTTTGTAAGAAACTGCCAAATTGTCTTCCAAAGCGGCTGCACCATTTTGCATTCCCTCCAGCGATGAATGACAGCTTCTGCTGCCCCACATCCTCACCAGCCTGTGGTGGTGTCTGCGTTCTGGATTTGGGCCATTCTAATGGGTGCGTAGTGGAATCTCGGTGTTGTTGCAGTTCACATTTTCCTGATTACCTATGATGTGGAGCACCTTTTTATACGATTATTCGCTATCTGCATTTCTTCTGGACTGAGGTGTCTGTTAAGATGCTTGGCCCACTTTTTCATCAAGTTGTTTGTATTCTTATTGTTGAATTTTAAGAGTTTATTCGTACATTTTTGATAACAATTTTTTATCAGATATGTCTTTTCCAAATATTTTCTCCTAACCTGCAACTTTTCTTTGAATTCTCCTGACAGTGTGTTTGCCGTGCAGAAATGTTTAATTTCAACAAAACTCAGCTTATCAATTCCTTTTTCATGGAGTGTACCTTTGGTGTTGCATCTAAAAAGTTATCATCAAACCGAAGGTCATCTAGATTTTCTTCTTTGTCTTCTTGACTCTAATTACTGTAATGTGCATGCAATGATTTATAATTCCAGTTTTAATTTGTGTTACTCTAATGATTTATGATTTTTACCATCTTTACAGGTGCTTATTAATCATGTATACACCTTCTTTTTTTTTTTTTTTTTTTTTTTTTTTTGAGACAGAGTCTCACTCTGCCGCCCAGGCTGGAGTGCAGTGGCCAGATCTCGGCTCACTGCAAGCTCCGCCTCCCGGGTTTACGCCATTCTCCTGCCTCAGCCTCCCGAGTAGCTGGGACTACAGGCGCCCGCCACCTCGCCCGGCTAGTTTTTTGTATTTTTTAGTAGAGACAGGGTTTCACCGTGTCAGCCAGGATGGTCTCGATCTCCTGACCTCGTGATCCGCCCGTCTCGGCCTCCCAAAGTGCTGGGATTACAGGCTTGAGCCACCGCGCCCGGCCATGTATACACCTTCTTAAGCAAAACGTCTATTTTACCTATTTTAACTGGGTGATTAGGATTTTGTTTTTTTATTTTCATTTTTTCCAGTTTTATTGAGGTATAATTGGCAAAATTATATATATTTAAGGTGTACAGTGTAATTTTTAATATACATTGTGAAATTATCACCACAATCAGACTAACATATTAATAACCACATAGAGTTATCATTTTTTGTGAGGAAACCATTTGAGATCTACTTTCTTAGCAGAATTAAAGTACACAATATAGTATTATTAACTATAGTCCCGTGCTATACAGCAGAGCTCCAGAATTTATTCATTCTACATGGTTAAAACTTTACAGTCCTTTAAGCAACAGCACTTCATTTTCCTCACTCATTGGTCCCTTGCAACCACCAGTCTGATCTCTGCTTCTGTGAGTTCTACCTTTCTAGATCCTATATATAGACAATAGCATGCAATATTTGTCTTTCTGTTTCTGGCTTATTGTACTCAGCATAATGTCCTCCAGGTTTATCCATGTTTTCACAAATAATGGGATTCCCTTTTTATAAAGCTGACTAATGTTCCACTAATTGTATATGGCACATTTTGTGCACACACACACACACATATACACACACACTGGGACTTCAAAAGTTTAAGAACAAATGCAAGTGAAAGAATAAAAATAAAAACTTTATTTCTTCACATAGACACCATCAAATTCAAGATACTTTTGTAAGTGATGATGTCTACCATTTAGTCCACCCCTAAATAACTGAGGGTCCTGGGAATTTAACCATGTAAATGAACCCATTTCTACATTATCAATTAAAGAAAAATGGCTGCCCTTTACAGATTATTTTTTTTAGATTAGAAAACAAAAAGGAGTCAGAAGAAGCCAAATCAGGACTGTAAGATGGAGACCTATTGATTTCCCATAAAAACAATTTTAAAAAATCCCTCATTTAGTGAGAGAAATGAGCAGAAACATTGGCATGGTGGAGAAGGACCCTCTGGTTAAGATTTCCCAGGTGTTTTTCTGCTAAAACTGGCTAACTTTCAAAAAACACTCTCCTAATAAGCAGATTTTACCATTCTTTGGCCCTTCAGAAAGCCAGTGAGTGAAATGCTTTGAGCACCCCCAAAACTGCTGCATGACCTTTGCTCTTGACCGGTCCACTTCTGCGTTGTCGGGGCTACTCCACCTCTCAGTAGCCATTGCTTTGTGCTTTGTCTGCAGGGTCCTGCCGGCAAAGCCCTGTTCCATCTCCTACACAGTTCTTCCAAGAAATAGCTCAGGACCTTGAGGACACTTGTTTAAATTTTCCACTGAAAATGTCATTCTTGTCTGCAGCCGATCTGGGTAAAATGGTTTCGGCCACCCTGAAGTGAAAAGTTTGCTCAACTTGAATTTTTCAATCAGGACTGTGTAAACGGAACTGACTGAGACGTCTGTGGTGTTGGTTGTTATTCATGCTGTTCATGATTGGTCTTCTTCGATTAGGGCACAAACAAGATTCATCTTTTCCTTGCAAATTGATGTGGATTGTCTACTGAGGCCTGCTGCATGTTCAACATAGTCTCATTCTTTCTTAACACAAGTTATCGCTTTCTACACTTCTGATTTCTTTGGGGCAAAGTCTTGATAAACTTGTTTAAAGTACCAATGATTTCACCATTCTTCTATCCAAACTTCACCACAAATGTGATGTTTGTTATTGTTTCAATTTTAGCAGAACTCATGTTGCTTGGATAGGAGCTCTTTTCAAACTACTTTCTTATCCTTCTTTGTGCCTCAAACTAGATTCTGTTCAGATATGTTATAACAAGTTACTACGAGTTTATTGCACTGCAAAAATTTCTGAAATCATGCATTTTCTTACAACAGACATTTTTCTTGAACTTTTTGAAGATGCTTTGTGTGTGTGTGTGTGTGTGTGTGTGTGTGTGTATGTGTATAACATGCTTCTTTATTCATCCATCCATTCGTGAACACTTAGGTTGATTCCATGTCTTGCCTATCGTGAGTAATGCTGAAATAAATATGGAACTGCTGCTATCTCTTTAAGGTGGTGATTTCTTTTCCTTTGAATATGCCCAAAAGTGGAATTGCTGAATTATATAGTAGTTCTATTTTTAATTTTTTAGAAACCTCCATACTGGTTTCCATAATGGCTGTACTAATTTACTTTCCCATCAACAGTGTACAAAGGATCTTTTTATTCCACACCTTTGCCAATGCTTGTTATCTTTTGTCTTTTTATAATAGTCATTCTAACAAGTATGAGATGATTCCTCATCTCATGTTTTTTTTTTTTTTAAGATGGAGTCTTGCTCTGACGCCTAGACTGGAGTGCAGTGGCACAAACTTGGCTCACTGCAGCCTCCCCTTCCTTAGTTTGAGAGATTCTCCTGCCTTAGCCTTCCGAGTAGCTGGGGTTACATGTGCCCGCCACCACACCAGCTATTTTTTTATATTTTTGGTAGAGACTGGGTCTCACTATGCTGGACAGGCTAGTCTCAACTCCTCACCTCAAATGATCCACCTGCCTTGGCCTCCCAAAGTGCTGGGATTACAGCCATGAGCCATCATGACTGGCCCTCATGTGGTTTTGATTTGCATTTTCCTGATGATTAATAATGTTGAGCATTTTTTCATATACCTATTGGTCATTTGTATGTTTTCTCTTGAGAAGTGTATATTCAGGTCTGTGCCCATTTTAAAATCAGGATGTCTGTTTTATTGTTATTGCATTCAGTTCCTCATATATTTTGGATATTAACTCTTTATGAGATTTATGGTTTGCAAATATTTTCTTATGTCTTGTAGCTTATATGTTTACTCTGTTGTTTCTTTGCCATGCAGAAGCTTTTTGATTTTATGCATTCTCATTTGTCTATTTCTTGCTTTTGTTGCCTGGGCTTTTGAAATCATATCCAAAATTCACTGGCCGGACCAATGTTAGGAAGTTTATCTGTACATTTTCTTCTGTTACTTTTACATGTTCAGGTCTTATATGTAATTCTTTAATCTATTTTGAGTTAAGTTTTAAGTTTTATATATGATGTGAGGTAAGGTCCATCTTCATGCTACTGTATGTGAGTATCTAATTTTTCCAACCCTGTCTATTGAAAATATTATTTTTTCTCTATCATGTGTTCTTGGTAACCTCTTCAGAGATCACTTAACCAAAAATGTATACATTTATTTCTGGGCTTTCCATTCTGTTCTGTTGGTTTATGTCTGTTTTTATGCCACAACCAAACTGTTTTGTTTATTGTAGTTTTGTAGTATATTTTGAAATCAGGTAGTGTAATGTTTCCTGCTTTGTTCTTTTGCTCAAGATCCTTTTAGCTATGCAAGGAATTTTGTGGTTTCATTGAGAGCCAGTTGATATTGACTGCTTTTTGTCCTTAGTGTGAGTTTCATTTTCCAGTTTTGTAAGATGTCTTGCAATTTTTTTGTTACATTTGAAGATTTTAGATACTGTATTGCAGCAATTCGGGGCCTCAGAGGTATTCTCTAAGTTTTTCTTTTCCTTTTTTCAGGTTGACCATTCAATTATGCATCTCTAGTATTTCATTCAGTGTCACTTGTTTTACAATGACTTGATTTGTGAATGAGGTCTTCACTCTTAAACGAGGCTTTGCCAGTGTGTGCCACTGACATGGAGACAAATAGAAGGAGCAAGTAAATACATCACCTTCAACTGAAACATCCAGATGCATGTATCAGGATGCATCAAGGCAATAACTCCACCTGTGGAGAGCAGAGAAAAGTAAGACAGAATGACTACCCACCCGGGAATGACAGAGAGCCAGGGGAGTCTCCCCTGTCCAGGGGAGCCAATGAGTGAGTGAGTGACCCCGGAGGACCCATGCTTCTCTCACAGATCTTTGCAACCCTTGGGTTAGGAGATTTCTTTATGAACTCACTCCACCAGGGCTTGCAGTCTGACATGCACAGCTACATGAAGTCTTAGTAGGGCATCCACCCAGGCACATGCAGAGCCCAGGAGTTTTAGATACCTGGACTTCCCAGTAAAAGCAGCTGCAATTCCAGCCAAGTGTGAAGTTAGACCCCCATACGTACCCTTAAGAAAGGGGCTGAGCAACAATGGTCTGCAGACCCCACTTCCACGACACCTTGCAGAATAAGACCTACTGGCCTGGAAATCCAACCAGCCACCAGTAGCAGTGTCACACCTCCCTGAGATGGAGCTCCCAGAGGAAGGGCTGGGGCACCATCTATGCTGTTTCAAAGCAATTAGCCATTTCAGTGCAGCCACCCTACAAAAAAGCAACCAGATTGCTCGTTTTATGTGAGCCCCTGACCCCATTTTTCCTTACTGGACAGGACCTCCCAATCAGGGTCACCAGCTACCCTTGCCAGTGTTTTCCAGCTGGCAGTGGTTCTGAGCCTTTCTGAGGCAGAGCTTTCAGGGGAGGGGATGGGTCACCATCTTTGCCATTTCATAGCTTTAGTTGTTGTTATCTTCAGGGTCTAAGGAGTCTGAGGTGACTAAGAACTGAAGCGGTCCCCTGGCACAGCACAGTAGCTCTACAAAGAAGTAGCCAGACTGCTTTTTCACCCAGGTCTTGGATCTCATTTCTTTTCACTGGGTGGAGTCACCTGACTGAGGTCTACAACCACCCCTGTCAGTGTGTTTAGGTCAGCAACAGGTCCATACCTCCCCAGGATGGAACTCCCAGTGGAAGGGGCAGGCTGCCATCTTTGCTATATTGCAGCCTTCATTGTTGATACCTTCAGATGCTGGAAAATCTGGGGTGACTAGGGAATGGAGCAGACCCCTAGCATACTGCAGCAGCCCTACTAATACATAGGTCCCTGATCCTGTATCTCCTCACTGGGCAGGTCCTCCCAACTTGGGTCTTCAGCTCCCCCCTGCTGAGGTCATTGAGTCTATAGCAGCTCTGCAACTCACTGAGGCAGAGCTCTCAGAGGAAGGGAGCTGTTGCCATCTTTGCTATCTCACACTTCTCGCCTTCGCTGTGGCTAAGCTCTGGAGAGTCTGCGGGGACCAGGGGCAGGTTCAGACCCCAAGCACAGAGTACCCACCTCACGGAAAAGTGGCCAGACTGTTCTCCACACAGGTCCTGGTGTTCAGTTCTCCTCACCGGTCAGGGCCACCCAACCTGAGACTTCAGCACAACCACCCTGCCCCCCCATCCCCCCCACCCCGGTTACTACAATCAGAGGCAACTCAGTGGTAAAAGGCTCACCTACACACAGAGATGAGAAAGAACCAATGCAAGAACTCTGGCAACTCAAAGGGCCAGAGCGTCTTACATTCTCCAGATGAACACACTAGTTTTGCAATAAGGGTTCTTAACCAGACTGAGTTGGCTGAAATGACAGAAATAGAATTCAGAATATGCATAGGAATAAAGATTATCTAGATTCAGGAGAATGGCAAAACCCAATCCATGGAAACTAAAAATCACCATAAAATGATACAGGAGCAAACAGATGAAATAGCCAGTAGAAAAAATAACCTAATTTATCTGATAGCACTGAAAACCCCACTAGAAGGATGTCACAATGCAATCACAAGTATTAACAGCAGATTAGACCAAGCTAAAGAAAGAATCTCAGAACTTGAAGACTACTCTCTAAAATAAAACAGACAAAAATAAAGAAAAAAAGAATAAAATTGAATGAACAAAGCCTCTGAGAAATATTAGATCATGTAAAGAGGCCAAATCTATGAATCACTGGCATCCCTGAAAAGAATGAGGAGTAAGCAAACAACTTGCAAAACAAATTTCAGGATAACATCCATGAAAACTTCCCCAACCTTGTTAGAGAAACAAACAGTCAAACTCAGGAAACACAGATAAACCCTGCAAGATTCTACACAAGAAAATATCCCCAAGACACATAATCAGCAGATTTTCCAAGTTCAAAATGAAAGACTGTTAAAGGCAGCTAGAGAGAAAGGGCAGGTCACCTACAAGGAAACCCCATCAGGTTAACAACAGACCTCTCAGCAGAAACCTTACAAATCACAGGAGATTGAGGGCCTATATTCATCATTCTTCAAGAAAAAAATCTTCAGCCAAGAATTTCATATCCAGTCCAACTAAGCTTCCTTAGTGAAGGAGAAATGAGATACTTTTCAGATAAGCAAATGCTGGGGGTGCTTGTTACCACCAGACCCATCTTACAAGAGATCTTGAAAAGAGCTCTAAATGTGGAAAAGAGAGAGACAATTACCAGCGAACACAAAAACACATTTAAGTACACAGACCAGTGATGCCATAAAGGAACAGCATACACAAGCCAGCAAAATAACCCACTAACAGCACAATGACAGAATCAGATCCGCACATATAAATACTAACCTTGAATGTAAATGCGCTAAATGCCCCATTTTAAAGGCAAAGAGTGGCAAGCTGGATGAAAAGCAAGACCCAGTGGTATACTGTCTTGAAAAGACCCATCTCACATGCAATGACACCCATAGCCTCAAAATAAAGGGATGGTGGAAAATCTACAAAGCAAATGGAAATCAGAAAAATAACAGATATTGCAATCCTAATTTCAGACCAAACAGACTTTAAACCAACAAATATCAAAAAAGACAAAGATGGGCATTACATAGTGGTAAAGTGTTCAATTCAATAAGAAGAGTTAAATATTCTAAATATACATGCACCCAACACAAGAGCACCAAGATTCATAAAGCAAATCCTTAGAAACCTACAAAAAGACTTAGACTCCCACACAATAATAGCGGGAAACTTCAATACTCCACTGACAGGACAGATCACTGAGGCAAGAAATTAACATACATATTTAGTATCTGAATTCAACATTGGACCAAATAGATCTAATAGACTTCTACAGAACTCTTTATCCAAAAACAACAGAGTAGACATTCTTCACACTCCACATGACATGTACTCTAAAATCACCCACACAATCAGACAAAACAATCCTCAGCAAATGTAAAAGAGCCAAAATCATACTAAACACACTCTTGGACAATAGCACAATAAAAAAAGAAATCAAGACTGAAAAAAATTACTAAAAACCATGCAATTACATGGAAATTAAACAATCTGTTCCTGGATGACTTTTGAATAGTGAAATTAAAGAAAATAATGAAATTAAGGAAGAAATTACGTTGTTTGAAACTAATGAGAAAAAATATACAAAAGTATCTTTGCAACACAGAATCTTTGGAACACAGCCATTGCGGGGTGAAGAGGAAATTTACAGCACTAAATGCCACATCAAAAAGTTAGAAAAATCTCAAATTAACAATTTAACATCACAACTAAAAGAAATAGAGAAGCAAGAGCAAACCAATCCCAACTGAAGGAGACTGACACACAAAAAACAATTCAAAAGATTGATGAATCCAGTTGTTTGAAAAAAGAATCAATAAGATATGCCATTAGCTAGACTAATAAGAAGAGAAAGAAGTCCACATACACAATTCGAAATGACAAAAAGGGCCAGGCGCCATGGCTCATGCCTGTAATCCCAGCACTTTGGGAGGCCAAGGCAGGTGGATCACCTGAGGTCAGGAGTTCGAGACCAGCCTGGCCAACATGGTGAAACTCCATCTCTACTAAAAATACAAAGCAATTAGACAGGTGTGCTGGCAGGTGCCTGTAATCGCAGCTTCTCGCTTGAACCCGGGAGGCAGAGATAACAGTGAGCAGAGATCGCATCGTTGCACTCCAGCCTGGGCGACAGAGCAAGACTCTGTCTCAAAAAAAAAAAAAAGAAGAAGAAGAAGAAAAGAAAAGAAATGACAAAGGGGATGTTACCACCAACCCGACAGACATGCAAACAACCATCAAATACTACTATGAAAACCTATATGCACACAAACTAGAAAACCCAGAAGAACAGAAGAAATGAATAAATTCCTAGAAACACACACCTTCCCAAGACTGAACCAGGAAGAAATTGATTCTCTGAACAGACTGATCGCAAGTTCTAAAATTGAATCAGTAATAAATATCCTACCAACCAAAAATAGCTCAGGACTAGAAAAATTCATAGCCAAATTCTACCAGATGTATAAAGAAGAGATGGTACCATTTCAACTGAAAGTATTTTTAAAAAATTGAGGATGAGGGACTCCTTCCCAATTCATTTTATGAGACCAGCATCATCCTGATAAAGAAAAAAAAAAAACTAGCAGAGATACAACAAAAAAAGAAATCTTCAGACCAATATCCTTAATGAACATTGATGCAAAAATCCTCAGCAAAATACTTGCAAACAGAATCTAGCAGCACATCAAAAAAACTAATCTACCATGCTAAAGTAGACTTTATCCCTGGGTTGCAAGGTTGGTTCAACATATATGCAAATCAATAAATATGATTCATCACATAAACAGAACTGAAGACAAAAATCACATAATCATCTCAATAGACGCAGAAAACATTTTCGATAAAATTTAACATCACTTCATGTTAAAAACTCTCAATTCAGATACTGAATATGTATGCTAATTTCTTGTCTCAGTGATCTGTCCTGTCTAGGCATTGAATAAATATACCTCAAAATACGAAGTGTCATCTATGACAAACCCACAGCCAACATTATACTGAATGAACAAAAGCTGGAAGCACTTCCCTTGAAAACTAGCACAAGACAAGTATTCCTTCTCTCACCACTCCTATTCAGCAAAGTACTGAGAGACTTGGCTATAGAAATTAGGCAAGAGAAAGAAATAAAGGACATCTAAATACGAAGAAAGGAAATCAAACAATCCTTGTTTGCAGACAACATGACTCTATACCTAGAAAACCCCATAACATTGGCCCAAAGTATCTTCAGCTGATAAACAACTTCAGCAAAGTTTTAGGATACAAAGTCAACATACAAAATCAGTAGCATTCCTATATACCAGAAACAGCCAAGCCAAGAGGCAAATCAGACATTCAATCCCATTCACAACTGCCACAGAAAATAAAATACCAAGGAATACAGCTAAACAGGGAGGTTAAAGATCTCTACAATAAGAATTACAAAACATTGTCTAAAGAAACTGGACATGAAAAAAACAAATGGAAAAACATTCTATGTTCAAGAATAGGAAGAATCTATATCATTAAAATGGCCATCTGCTCAGAGCAATTGACAGATTCAATGCTATTCCTATCAAACTACCAATGACATTCTTCACAGAACTAGAAAAAAACTATTTTAAGATTCATACGGAACCAAAAAAGAGCCCAAATATCCAAGGCAATCCTAAGCAAAAGAACAAAGCTGGAAGTATCACAGCATCTGATTTCAAACTATACTACAAGGCTATATTAACCAAAACAGCATGGTACTGGTACAAAAACAGATACAGAGGCCAATGGAACAGAATAAAGAACCCAGAAATAAGACTGCCCAACTACTACTATCTAATCTTCTACAAATCTGACAAAAACAAGCAATGGGAAAAAGATTCCCTATTCAATAAATGGTGCTGGCATATCTAGCTAGTCATATACAGAAGATTAAAACTCGGCCCCTCCCTTACATTATATACAAAAATTAACTTAGGATGAATTAAAGACTTAAACATACAACCCAAAATTATAAAAACCTTGGAAGACAACCTACGCAATACCATTCTAAACGTAAGAACTGGGAAAGATTTTATCATGAGGATGCCACGAGCAATTGCAACAAAAGCAAAAATTAAAAATTGAGATCTAATTAAGCTTAAGAGCTTCTGCACAGCAAAATAAAGTATCAACAGAGTAAACAGACACTCTACAGAATGGGAGAAAATATTTGCAAACTATGCACCTGACAAAGATCTAATATTCTGCATCTATAAGGAACTTGAACAAATTAACAAGCAAAAATCAACCAACGTCATTAGAAGTGAACAAAGGACATAAACAAACACTTTTCAAAAGAAGACATGCATGCAGCCAACAAGCATATGAAAAAGTTTAATATTATTGATAATTAGAGAAATGCACATCAAAACCACAATGAGATACCATCTCACACCAGTCAGAATGGCTATCTTTAAAAGGCAAAAAATATATATATAGAGAGAGAGAGAGCAGATTCTGGCTAGGTTGCAGAGCTTATACATTGTTGGTGGGAGTGTAAATTAGTTCAACCTTTGTGTAAGGCAGTGTGGTGATTTCTCAAGGAGCTAAAAAACAGAAGAACTACCATTCAACCCAGAAATCCCATTAGTGGGTGTATACCCAAAGGAATATAAATTGTTCTGTTATAAAGATACATGCACATATATGTCCATCACTGCACTATTCACAATAGCAAAGACATGGAATTAACCTAAATGCCCATCAGTGGTAGACTAAATAAAGAAAATGTGGTACACACACACCATGGAATACTATGCAGTTATAGGAAAGAATGAGATCATCTTCTTTGCAAGAACATGGATGGAACTGGGGGCTATTATCCTTAGCAAACTAATGAGGAACAGAAAACCAAATACTCCATGTTCTCACTTACAAGCCGAAGCTAAATGATGAGAACAGATGAACCCAAAGAGGGGACAACACACACTGGGGCCTACCTGAGGGTGGAGGGTGGGAGGAGGGAGAGAATCAGAAAAAATAACTATTGCGTACTAGGCTTAGTACCTGGGTGATGAAATAATCTGTACAACAAACCCCCATGACAGGAGTTTCCCTGTGTAACACACCTGCACATGTACCCCTGAACCTAAAATAAAAGTTTAAGAAACAAAAAAGAAAACTAATATTTAGCCTGATTACAAGCTATAAAGCAGTGGCACTGAATCAGGAATTACTGATGTGTTATCTGCATACGAAAAACACGCAATGCAGAGCGAAAAGAATTCTGGAAATCTCAGACCAAAACATAATACCTAGAGAAATCTTGTTTTAGGCTGGGATCACCCACCCATATTGGTTGTTTAGGCTGAATTAACTGGGAACTGAATTGAGCATTAGTCTGGCAACAGACAAACCTCCTTCTCAGGCAAAGCTCTTCTCTGTGGCTTGGAAAAGAGGAATAAATATATTAATATACTTCTCTGGGTGCCTGGAGAATTTGCAGGATAATGTCTGTAATGAACTCTAAGCTTCTTAAAAAATAATCCTTGCAAAGTCATGCAGGGAGACTCATTATAATGGTGTCCTCAGGAGAAGCCAGGCCAGGTGAGAAGTGTGTGGCATCGTAATGATGTCCTGGTGGTATGTGGAGAAACAGACCCCTATGGATACAGCAGAACAGCTGGTATGTAACACAGAAGTCCAGAAAAGCCATTTTCGCACCATGACCAAATGCTTTTTTCTGTCTAGGTAGAGCCCACACCTGTGTGGTGGGACCTGTATACAGGCATCTCTGAATTTTCATCCTTACTGAACTATGTGCAAAGCAATCAATACAAAGGTCCTTGTCTTTGATTCCTTGACAGTGTCACATGGTAACACCCCTATTTAAACACAAACAAATAAAATGATGAAATCCAAAAGATCCCTGTAAGATCTGTGACCCCTGTAGATTGCATGTGATTTTTAAAAGTGTCCCCAAAGCCCCTGGAGGGACAGTGAGCTGCGAATAGAAATATCACGTCCCTGGGCTTGTGCTTATGAAATCCAGAACAATGTTCTCATTGTGTCCAGAACTGGGCGTTTCCATAGAGTCATGTCCTCAAAACGACTTTCTTTCTGAGGCAGGAAGGTGGCTGACAAGCTTCCTAATAAACTCCTGATTTCGTTATCTGACCATGAGCTGGCTCAGTTTCCCCATCTGTGACTCACAGGAAGGGTCACATGATGCGCTTGGTGTCACTGTCATTGTGCATCCTGCGTTACAGAGTTCTTAGTATTTTGGACGGTCCGCTGGAAGGCGGGCAAGGGAGATTGGGGGTTCCCATGGGCTGGAGCGTTTTCGTGAGTCACCTCCCACTTCTACTCAGGATGCTGAGGAGCACCACCGTTTTGTGACGCTCAGCATCTTTCTTTCAAACGTCACTGAACTTGGGGAAACCCGGCTTCACAGTCATTCTGATGGATCTGTGGAACATGCAAGCAAACCGTGATGGGGCCAGCTCGGGCTGCGCCCTGGGCTCGCTGCCATTTCCTAGCAATCCCGACACACAGCTCAGGTCTTGGGAGGTGCTGAACATTAAAACATGCAGACAGTCCAGGATAGCAGCCATTGCCAAACTTTCGCAGTTATATGGGAAACCCACATAGGTGCCACGACCTTCTTAGATGCTATTTTCGATGTGAAATGGTTTTCTAAAATGTAAATGGGCCATTGTAAATCCCCATGTTTATTCTAATTCTGCACCACCTGACAGAACTGGGCATGGTGGTAACACACTCCAGCTGCCTGTGCTCACTCTTTTTGTTTTTTTTTTCCTTTTTGTCTGCGGTGCCCTCTCCTACGTCCATCCCCACTGTGTTCAGAGCAGTCATTTAACAAGGAGCTCTAATTAGCAGTGCTTTGGGGTAAGGTTGGACACTTAAAGTAGTTCCTCGCTCCCCAGGCTTTCTTCCTCAGTAATAATTAAAAACTGAGGACGAGATATTTAAACTGTTTTGCTGAGACGATGGCCACAGTTTCCCTGGAAATGTCAAGAGGGCATGAGGTGCGAGTCTTCAAAGCACCTCTGGAAAGTTTGCAGGCTCACGATGCGGCGTCGAGAATTTCAATGAGATCTGTATTCAAATGACCAAGAAAGAGAAACTTATGCAAGTTGGAGGAAAAGGTATTGGTTACAGTTATTATAAAGATCTCAACTATATTTAAAATACATTGCTTATGAAAGGAAAATTAAGTTTTTTTTAATATCCAAGTGCATAATTACGTGTTTTATTTGCATCACAATTTGTATAATTTTTCAGAAGGGCTACCAACAGGAGAATTTAAAATTAAATTGAGGTGATTTGCGTCTCACACCTGCAGAGTGGAAGGAGATTTAACAGTGGGTCCATGCAGCTAACTCCAGTTTTAAACCAGACACCACGCGATGGCCTGAAATCTGCCATGGTGGGAGTATTCACGCTACCAAAATTGACAAGTGCTATGCATCAGGCTGGATTTATTGTTTTTTGATCATCTAGACTTGAAAGAGTAATGGATAAATGGTAATGATGCAGATATAACTTTAAGATGTGGTGTTTCTACAGCTATTACATTGTGAATGGCACAGAAAACTAAGGAAGCATTCTTTGAATATTCAAAAACTACTGCAAAATTCAGCAAAGAAGTTGCTCTCATTGTTACATTGATGAACAAGCCCAACATATGTTTTTGCTGTTTCACTTTTGTCTTATTAATGTAAATAAAACATCAATGAACATTCATGTCAAAACTTCAGTTTATTACGTGTGTGTGTGTGTGTGCATTTTATTTTCCATGTAGCCACCACTGAATCTTTCAATTAGATCCTGCTGACTTTTGAGTCTGAATGCTCTCCGTCAGCATCTCTCATAGGAACAGCAATATGTGTTATCTCCACCAATAGGAAAGTAAAGCAAAGTGCCACACAAAGTAAATTTTCATTAGTCTCCACGGTGTCTGTTCTTTGACACCTTCTTGTTTCTGGTTCTCTGAAGATTCTCCACCAAGGTTTCTCGTGTTTTTGTGCAGAGCTGTTTCTCCTGGCAGTGTATTTTATTTTGTTTTTATTGTGCCTGTGTCTCCAGAGATATTTCTAATTTCTGCATCGTAATTACTCACTGCTTCTTTACTGCCACCTTCCCCTCTCCTCATCTCTCAAACTGCAAGGAGTGGGAAGGCAGACAGGTAAGCCAGGATATGTACAACTGCCGTAAATGCAGCATCTTCTCGGGCAGAAGCAGGACTGCCAAGGAAAAGGGGCCCAGGGGCCTGGGATTCTCCATCTGTCTGCCACAACTAAAGAGGAAAATACGCTTTTGATGTAACACTGATCACGTGAGCTGTCCAGGGTGGGCAGGATTTGCAGCCTGTATCCCAAGTCTTCCAGATTTGTGGGTGGACCAGGCCATACGCACAAAAGAGTGTGACTGTCCCTCCCTGGGCAAACTCCTCCTGGCTCTCTCGGAGGGTCTCCGGCATGCCTCACCTTGCGTGAGTACCTTGGGACGACTCTCTGCGGCCTACTTTTTCTCTGCCCATCCCCTGGGGTTGTTTCTGATGCTGACGCCCAGATCAGCAGTTCTAACACCAGCGCCCCACACAGGTAGTGACAGTAGGCCGCAGTCCACAGACACCGTCTCACAACCACCAGTGCCTCCTGCCAGGGTTGCTGTGGCCCAGACAGGGCCCGTCCCGGCCGCAGGAGGAGCTGCTGGTGCCGAGTCAGTTGGTAGCTGGACCTTTCCATGAGCCACACAGATCACAGGAAACAAGGGTTCCCTTTCGCTGTTTATCAGCCGTCCTTCCCTGGAGGCAGGTGGGAGTCCATGCGGTTTGGGCTGTAGGATTCAGAATCACCCTAAAATTTAATCCCATTCCCTCAGGGGGCTCTGGAGGCACATGCACTTGGGCCCTTCCATACTTGGACAGGCACACAGCCCTCTGGGTGCCACCGCCCAGGGCCTCTCCCTGGGACTGTCGTGCGAGTCCTCCCCCGTTAGAGGAAGGAGCCCACAACTACCTCACACGTGGGTTGTGTTTCGCCAAAGTTAGTGTTTCTCCAGTCTGACCACTGTGATGGGTTGAATCGTTTCCCTCAAAATTCACACTTTGACGTCCTCACTCCCAGCACCTCAAACGCTGACTGTGTTTGAAGACAGAGTCGTTAAAGAGGTAATTACCTGAAAATGAGATTACACACACAGGCCCTAATCCAATCCAGTGGTGTCCTTAGAAGAAAGGAGAAGTTAGGACACAGACATGCAGGGACAACAATGCTGTGAGGACCCAGGAAGACAGGTGCAGTCTGCAGGCCCAGGAGAGAGGCCTCTGGAGGAACCAGTCCTGCAGACACCTTACCCTTGGGTTGCAGCTTCCAGAACTGAGAGAATAAAGTCTTGTTTAAGGCCCCTTCTGCAGCGTTTTGTCCTGGCAGCCCAAGCACATGAATACAGCCACCAAATGTCCCCAAGCACATTTATGTATCCAGGGCCTGGATGTTTGCAGCCCCCAAGGCAAAGGCTAGTGAAGTCCGATGTGACCACAGTTTGGATAACGTTAGAGCGTGTGTCCGTTCTGTAATGTATCATGTCATTGTCATTATGTGAACGGATGTTCAGTTTCTCAAAATACTCAACTAACATTCACAATTCTGAAAGGAGCTGTGTGTTCAGCCTGCATCCACGTGGTCGGAAGCCCATAGATCAGAGATGACACAGGAACAGAAGCTCAGGGCTATGGCACAATGCATAGCATGAGCAAGTCATGTGGACACTTCCAGAGGTCACAGGAAGGTTTGAGAAAGGACGTTATTCCTCACCTCGTTTCCATTCAGTAGGTTTGCATTTAAAAAGAAAGGGAATCTGCAAAATCAGAGTCTGAAGGAGTCTGCTGCACTTTTTGCTTTTGTTCTTTTTAAAGCAGCGATTGCATTGATAACCCGAACATAGACTGAGGCATGCGCCCCGTGGGGGGGAGCCCTCTTTAAAGCGTCTGAGAATAGGTGGTGCCGGGCAACACAGCAAGTGTCCTCGGGTGCTGGGGACCGACCTTTCCATCACTGCGCGTGCTGGACACACAGACCACAGGCGCAGGGGCAGGGAGGCCTTCCTGCCACATCCTGACAAAATGAGCCCGTTTTCAAAGCGAAACAGCATTATTGATCAAAGCGTAGGTGGCTCCATATGTAGAGAAGAAACAGCCGGTGTCACCCTGGGCCACACTCGCACCCACGGGCACAGACACCCCCTCTCATTAAAAACGGGTTGGATTGCATTCCAGGCCCAGCCTGCAGAGTTAATGATGAGCTCGCAATGAAGCACCCGCATGGATGGGAGCCTTGTACTGCCCCGCGATGGCCGGTGTTTTATTAGTGGGCCCGAGCAGCGTGCCTGGCCGGCTGGTATTTGACACACAGACAGGGATGTTCCCAGGCGCGCTGCGCGGCTGACTCACTTCAAAGTCCCAGCCCTGCTGGCTTGGTTTACACCTGAGCCAATTAGCTCCGGAGATCAGAAGAGGCCTGAAAACGGAGCCGGGCCCTTATTCCCGGGATGGAGAAAGTCACTTGATCCCAGGTAAATGATACAGAAGGAACAATGGAGGCGGGGGGCGGGCGCAGCAGGACGCGGTGCCCCTCCCGAGGAGCGGAGGCGCAGGGACTGGGCGTTGGCGAGCGCGGTCATTCAGGGTGTTCCTTGGGCTTTTATTGGCAACAAAGGGGCAAATTGAAATGAAGCCGTCTGCATTCTGCGTGCTGCACATCAAATATGCTGTAAGATATGCTGATTCGCGCTTCTCCTGAATTATTGAACACTGAGGCTTCCAGAAATCAGGCAGTGGGGGGAGGCCCGGGAGGAGGGGCCCTGAGAGAGCGGCCCTGCCTTCTGCACGCTCCGCTGCGTCTGCAGAAAAAAGGGAGGCCTCCAGTGCCCCCTGCACCCTCCTCAACTCCCCGTCAGTTGTGAAGTTGCTGAACGGGCCTAGGGCCTCACGGCGGATGAGGCTTGCTGCTGTTTTTGGTTTTTTTGTTGTTGTTGTTGTTTGTTTGTTTTTGTTTGTTTGTTTTTGAGACGGAGTCTCTCTCTATTGCCCAGGAGTGCAGTGGCGTGATCTCGGCTCACTGCAAGCTCCGCCTCCCAGGTTCATGCCATTCTCCAGCCTCAGCCTCCCGAGTAGCTGGGACTACAGGCCACCGCCACCACGCCTGGCTAATTTTTTTTTTTTTTTTTTTTTTTTTTTTGTATTTTTAGTAGAAATGGGGTTTCACCATGTTAGCCAGAATGGTCTCAATCTCCTGACCTCGTGATCCGTCTGCCTTGGCCTCCCAAAGTGCTGGGATTCCAGGCGAGAGCCACCGCACCTGGCCTTGCTGCCCTTTTTTGGTTCGCGTTGGTCAAGGCTGCGGCTGGACCAGCCTCCTACACAGCGCCGCGATCTGTCCATCAGCCAGGCGGGATGTGTACACCTCCCACAGGTGGAGTAGGCCAAAGAACAGGATATACTTGAGTCAGGGCAAAGTTCTGCCCATTAAACAAATGTGATCTGAACATCTTCCAGGGATGAGGTGACATGTTTTGGTGTTGGAGACACAGGATGAAGGGGGCACAGCCCCAGTGGCATGGCAGCTTGGCCTCTGTCTGGCAGGGAGTGATGGACACAGGAGTCCCTGCTACTGGCATCACACAGGTATTGTGGAAACAAGAGTGGAAATGGAGTTCCCTTTAGACAAAACGTACGAAGCAGCAGAATATGTCTATTTTTAAGAACTGGTGCATGTATGTGGGTGCGTGTTCCTGTGTGTGCACACATGCTTGTTTCTGTACAGTGAGGTGAATGGTGCACAAGTGATGACAAGGGAAACGTCAGGCAAGCACTTGTCACAGGGCCCCAAATACAGTGGCCAGAACAATACACTTACTGAAACCCTAAGGTTGTGTCTTGATTAAACTCCTTCATAACCTAAGATATGTTTTATTTCCACGGTAAGTTGGAATTACTCTCCTGAATTCTGCAATAAGACAAAATCTCAGGCATTTTTTTTTTTCTGTGATGATTCCAGGTGACTGCATCTCCAGGAACGGAGAATCAACTCTTCCTCGGGTGGAATTAGAGATCATGCTAATTAGAAGGCCCTCGTTGGACAGCTTGCTTGGAGTTTAGCCAAGACATGCATAATTATTTTTCTAATAATGGGAGTGTGGAGCCCATGGCCTGTGGGTGCGTCTGGCTATGGAGTGAAGCTATGATCACAGCCTATGGGGGACAGGATGGGATGACATGAGGCCCCTCCCCTAGAGGAGACCCTGCCCACTGCACATGGAGGGAGAAGAAGTTAGGGGCCCCCGGGGGACTCAAAGGTGCTGCTGGCTGACTCTGGCCCCACTTCCCAGGGTTTCCTTCCTTCCTCCTGCCATACACTCCTGGAGATAGGGCCTTTCTGGCTTCACTGGGTCCTGGATACTAACCTGCTCTACACTCGTGGTGGACATTTGGAGGGGTCATTAAAGGAGAGGGGAGCAAACTTAGAGCACTCCAGGTTTTGTTTCCAAACATCATCCTCTTCTAGGACCCGTGTACACAGTTCTAAGGAAAGTGAGGTGTGAGGGTTACCTTGAGAGTCCTGGAATCTATGTGAAATGTGTCCTTCCTTGTCTCCCTACTGCTCCCACTCTGTCTCCTTCCAAGACAAGCACCAGCACAACCACACACGTATGTGCACACAGACACACACATATCATAAGTACATACATGCATGCACACAGCAAGGCACAGGCACATGTGTGCATCACTGGTACATGCATACACATAGCACACACATGCATCATAGGTACATACACAAATGCACACAGCAAGACACAGGCATACACATGCATCACGGGTACATGCACACACACAGGCACACACATGCATCATGGGTACATGCATGCACATACAGGCACACACGTGCATCAGGGGTACATGTGCGTACACACAGGTACACACAGGCATCACCCATACATGCATGCACACACAGGCACATACATGCATCATGGATACATGCACACACACACAGGCACACACAGGCACATGCCTCATGGATACATGCATTCATGCACACAGCACAGGCACAGACACAGGTACACACATGTTGATATGGTTTAGCTGTGTTCCCACCCAAATCACATCTTGAATTTCCACCTGTTGTGGGAGGGACCTGGTCAGAGGTCATTGAATCATGCAGGTGGGTCTTTCCTGTGCTGTGCTGTTCTCATGATAGTGAATAAGTCTCACAAGATATGTTGGTTTTAAAAATGGGAGTCTCCCTGCACAAGCTCTCTCTCTTTGCCTACTGCCATCCGTGTAAGACGTGATTTGCTCATCCTTGCCTTCTGCCATGATTGTGAGGCCTCCCCAGTCACGTGGAACTCTGAGTCCAGTTAAACCTCTTTCTTTTATAAATTGCCCAGTCTTGGGTATGTCTTTGTCAGCAGCATGAAAACGGACTAATACACACGTCTACTGCTTTCCTTTGTGTGAGGCTGCCCAAGGTTCTTGTGGGTTGTCTGTACTCACTCTCCAGGCAAAGCCCTTTCCGCCGCCTCCTCGAAGCTCAGCACTACACAACCCTCTCTGTGCAGCCACATGGCCACCTTCCCCAGAGAGCCTTGATTGTCTCCCCTGAAAAGAACAGTCTGCATTGCATTTTTCCCATAGCATTTCTGTTTGGTAAAGCAGTGAAGCAGACAGATCGTCTCCCAACTGGACAAAAATTTCTCCAAATGCAGGATTAATTCGTTATTTTAGTAAATGTGTATTGAACGTTGACCACATGCCAGAGCCCACACCGAATGCTGAAGTGGGAGGGGTGGCAGATGCTCAGAGACGACGTCATCACTGCTGAGGGGCACCCGGTGAGGCGCAGAGACCCCTCTGCCAGACGTTGGCTTGGTCCTGCTGTGATTCAAGGTGCACTGTTAGTAATAGACACAGACAAACATTCCAATGGCAGTGACTTGCAACAATCATCATTTTAATTTATTCTTCACAAACTTGTATTATTAAAATGGCTAAATACTTTCCAGCTAGGAATTAGGTGTTAAAAATTAGAGCTGAAGTAACAAATATGTCTCATACTGGGACATCTTTTCCTTCTGACAACTTGTGGTTCTGCTGAAACGCTGTTAAAACACGTATGCCGAGATAGTTGGAGTGGGTGGCTGTACAGCTGAGTGGCTGAGCTTTTAGAGTGGCAGCTGGATGCTTTCTAACTCTCTTAGCCAGGTGTGCGTGGGGCCACCCATTGACCAAGCAGCCCTGGATCCCTTCCTGTGTCCCAGGGTTCACGGGTTAGATTCAACAACATGGACACAGCTTCACAGTGAGGTCTTACCTGCATCCCCAAGTTTAAAAACATTGATTTCAGTTGTTTGTTTGTTTGTTGTTTGTTTGTTTGTTTGTGATGGAGTCTCAATCTGTTGCCCGGATGGAGTGCAGTGGCACCATGTCGGCTCACTGCAACCTCCTGGGTTCAAGTAATTCTCCTGCCTCAGCGTCCCGAGTAGCTGGGATTATAGGTGCCCACCACTATGCCCAGCTAATTTTTGTATTTCTTTTAGTAGAGATGGGGTTTCACCATGTTGGCCAGGCTGGTCTCAAACTCCTGACCTCAGGTAATACGCCTGCCTCAGCCTCCCAAAGTGCTGGGATTACAGGCATGAGTCATTGTGCCCGGCCTAAGTGCAGTTTTAGGAAGGGGCTCCTCCCCACTTTTACCGGGGCTGGGCTCTGGTGGAGGGCAAGTGTTACCCATTTTGTAAATAGACGAGCAGAGCCTGTGACACCAACTGGGGAGAGCTGAGATTCCTGGGGAGCTGAGAGATTTGCTGCCGGGACCTGAGCCCCTGGACCACATCTCCCACCCACAGCTGGCTCTTGGGGCCCCTATGGCTGCTGTAGAGGATAAGGTCAGGCAGGCATGCGCTCTTTTCATTATCAGTCTTTAGCTCCAAATGCTTCTGCAGGAACCCAGGCTCTGGGGAGCTGGACTGACCACACAGGAGCCCAGAGCCCTAAACCTGACGAGGCCCAGCCTCCCTCCAAGGTTGCCTCCCCTCGGACCCACTGCCTGCTTGCCACAAAAGCAGGGAGCATCACTGGCCTGAGCCAGCTTGCTAGCGGGGAGGGTCCCCAGGGCACAGGCCAGCGCAGACCCCCAACAGCAGCAGGGTGGGTGGCTCCAGGAAGCAAAGCCATCATGTGGCTTGGACATGCAGCGGCACCCGGGATCTCTAACTGGAGCCCACACTCCCTGAGCCCCTGGGTCAGAATATCAGGTCTCCTGTCCGTCTTCTGGGCTGGAAGTGGTGCCATTTACTATGATCTTTACTCCAGCAAACAGCAGTTAATAAGCACTTCTAGTAACGTTTCAAAGGCCTCTGTGTTTGGAGAGCAGGAGGCGTATTTCCCACTACGCCACCTGCAATGGATGGAATGAGTTCCCCCGCATTCTGTGTTGAGCTTGTCTCCCCCAGTGTGATGGTGTGAGGAGCTGGAGCCTCTGGGAGATGATGAGGTGGGAAAGGTGGAGTCTCAAAAACAAGATCAGAGCCCTCACCAACGGGGCCCAGGGAGCTCTCCTGCATCCTCTGCAGTGTGAGGACGCAGTGAGAAGTCGGCAGTTGCAAGAGCCCCCATCAGAGCCCAACCCTGCTGGTGCCCTGATCTCCGACTTCCAGTCTCCAAAACTATGAGAAATGCTTGTTCATTGTCTAAAAGTCACCTGGTCTGTGGTATTTTGTTATAGACCTCAAACTAAGACACCACCCATGAAATTCACATACCCCTTGTTCATGGACATCCAGAATTAAGCAAATGTCATTGAATATCTTGGGCCATCCAGCAAACGTCTCTGGGAATGCAGACATGAATTCACCTCTGCGAAATACTAGCATGTAAAATTCCCAGGCATATAATTGTGGATTTCTGCACCATATCTCCTCATGGCAGGTGTGAGAGACACTTCCATGTAGACACACCCTGTGATCCACATACGAGAGAGCTGTTATCACGGTTTCCAGGGCTGGTGCACGTGTGTGTGTGAGCCCACTCCCACGTGCCGGGTTGGAGGTACACAGATTCACAACACACATGCTGTCCTCAGATGGCCAGGCTCACAGTCCCTCCAAACAGAGGAGGAATTGGAAAAAGGAAAGTATCCGAATAGGTACACGGGAGGCTGGAGGACTCCAGTCAGACAAATTAATGCTTCATCATTGTATGTGTCTAAATTAGATGAACAGACCACCGATCCCTTTCCACAGAGCCCTAGGACTCCCCCATGGCACAGAGGAGATTTGGGTACCACAGAGCCGCCCTACGAGGGAGCTGTGGCTGGCAGCGACAGCCATCCCCTCCTACCAGGCATTCTCCCAGACCGTGCAGACATTTGATTATATGAAACAGGAGGAAATCATTTCTTGGTGCTCCAAATAAAAATAGTTCTTTGGCAGATACCCTCTTCTCTTCATTAAATATTTAATATTTCATATCCAGAATTGTGTTAGAAATTTGGCCTGAAATGTCAAAAATCTAGGTGTGGTGCTAAGACTCAGATTGTCAATATGGAAATAAATTCTTCCTGATTTTCTGAGAACTGAAATCTCCTCTGGGGGCCCACCCTCAGTTCCCTGATTCTTAATGAGGGTGGAGTGGTGACTGTAAACATTGGCCCAGGCTGATTTCCGGTTTTGTAAATAAAGCTTTATTGGGACTCAGCCATGCCATTCGTGCCACAGCATCTGTAGCTACTTTCACACCACAATGGCAAGGCTGAGTAGCTGCCCAGGAGACCACCCGACCTTCAACACCCAGCTGTTTATGGAAAAAGTCTGCACCCCTGTTTTGAAAGAGCTTAGATATGTAGGCATTGGCAGACACCCAAACCCACAGTCACCTTGGTAAGGCTTGGGCTGAACTTGGGAACAAGAGCAGACCGAGGCATGGGGCTCATTGCTCGGCCAGAGAAACCAACTTGATTAGAAGGCGCCATCTGGAAGAAGCATCTCCCAGCACTGGAGATGGGAAAGAACCAACTGGATGGTGGTTCCAAGGGTGAAAGGCTAGATCCTCTCTTCCACTGCTGAGGTGTCCCCACATGAATGTGGAGGCAGGGGTCAGTCCCCGTGTTTCTCAGCACGACGAGGCCAGGAATCCAGGGACACCAAAGGTGACTCTAAGGGGCCAGTGATGCAGAAGCCAGAGCAGCCCCTCCCTCGGAGTGCTGGTCTCTCCCCAGCTGCAGACTCCCCACGGGCTACCCATGGCCTGGGACCTGTGCATGTCAGAGAGGGGCCAGCCTGGTAAGTCTCGTTCTCATGCAGAGGAAGCAGCCCTGGGGCAGAGGGAGGGGCCGCCAGCCAGTCAGAGCCCACTCAGGGAAGCAGAGCCACCAAGACCTAGGGGAAGGTGGCTCGGAGAGAAATTGCCCCCACCCACCTGTGGAAGCCGGAGAACTGCAGGTCCAGGAGGCCAGGAGGGGCCACCAGCCAGCCAGTGCGCCCAGTGTCCTGGGATGGCCCCTGACTCTGATGCCAGCGACAATGACTCCTTCTTTTGTCTTTCCAGGCTGGAGGTAATGCCTTGCTGTTGCTTAGAGCTCCAGGTTGCTTCTCAGCGCCTTGTTTGACCTCTCAGCCATCCCAGCACTGTTTCAACCATATCCTGATGTTAAGTCTCATGTTCGCCTCTCTGGACTCCTAATGACGGGGGCAGGTGTTCAGAACACTCATCCCCTTTGGACCACACAAGGATGTAAGCTTGGGCCAGGGTGTATATTTCCATTTATCAGAATCTTGGCAGAGACTTGGGAAGCGGTGTGGACGGGCAGTGTCAGAGTGTGAATGGCACATTTTAAAGAACCAGGGGTGAAATCAATGCAACATGAAGCTAGAGCAACCAGGGAGCCCCAGGTCACTGGGGCAAAGTGGTAATGAAGGCAGGTATCTGGGTCCAGGTATTGCAAAATACAATGCCCTGGTGTGATTTCCTGCCTCACTGTCGCTGAACTGGCCCCATCCCCAAGACAGCTGAGCCCTGTGGTCAGCAACCCCCTGCCTGCTCAGCTGGACCTGGGCTTCGGTCCTGGCTCTCACCAATTCTGTAAAGTAGAAATTGTAAAAGCCCCTTCCTCCTACAGCTTTCATGGAACCCAAATGGGATAAGCCACAGTTCCAGGCACACTTAAGTTCTTCCCATAGACTGCCTTCTTATTTTCCTCTCCAATTCCTTCCAGGCCACACTTGCTCATGCTCGCTCACTCCGAGTTCTTTTCTGTCTCAAGGTGATTGCGTGGGTTACGGTATTTTCCTGGACTTGGGTTCTTGCCTTTGCCCACAGTGAATGTCGAGAGCTCTGCTCATCTCCTCGGATTTGCAACCCCACTTGCTGTTGATGAATGCTTCCAAAACGTGCTCCTGTGTTTCTTCCACGTCCAGGTGACACACAGCTCCCAGCTGATGGAAGGCACCCCCAGGCAGAGGAGGGAGGGCAGGTAAGACTCACTTCGGGTACAACGTTGTATTCCTAAAATTCGTAGTTGTTTCCAAAGGACTCTGGAGAAGGGATTTTGACTAGGAAACAATGTTTTACCACAACAAACATAGCAGAGAGCTCAAGGAAACCCATTCAAATATGTGTGTTGTGCCTATCTAGAGAAATTCATCTATTCTTTTCTCTAAAATTAAAACTACAAGCAGCCAAACAGGGTTATAGTTTCAACCTCAGGGTTTAGGTCCCAGGCAAACAAGTAAAATGAGTGAAACATGCAGAGATTAAGAAAGACACATCAAAGGGCAAGAAAACTCAACAAATCTGAAAAATTTCCCTGCCCCTCTTTTCCCCCATTCACTGTTGTAAGTATCTATCTTATCATTCAACACCAAATTCCTAAAATACTGTTCCGCATCTTCTGCCTCCGTTTTCTCATTGTTCAATCCTTTTGCAACTATCTGCAAAAAGACTGCATCTGATTAGAATTAACTTTGATTAATTCGTGTTAAGTTATCAAGTAAAGACTCAACAGCCTTTCCATGAACCCCATTAGAGTGAAGTTTCACACCTCTCATCATGCAGCCCGTTTTATTCTCATTTTCCTACTGTTTTACTCCAGGCTGTCACTCAGAAAAGCACTGTTTAGTGAAGACTAGTTCCTTAGGAAGACAGACACTCTTGGCTGGACTCCATTTTTATAACGGTATTTCCCCCACTGGGGAGAAGATCCTCAACTTTTTACCTCAGAAACGTTGCTTTTCACCACAAGGAAAGGGTTACTTTTCTTTCAGGAAGAGATTTTGTGAAAACGAAAAAGAACAAAGGTAGCGAGGACCAGGTGATCCCTCTGCTTCTCTCTGAAAAGACTTCTCTCCTGACCCCCGCCCTCCACCTGCCTTGTGCTGAATGTCAGGGCAACACACCTTGAAAGGAGATCGCAGGGCTTCCTGCCACGCTCCAGACTGCGGCTGCTGCTCCGGGTTTGTGGGTGAAGATGGAACCGGGAGGGACAGGACCCACCAACAGCTGCCCCTACCCGCCCCTCCTGCTGCTGAATGAAAATGGGATCAGTGCAGCGGCACAGTCTCAAATGTCAGCTCATACTCCAAAGAGAATGTTGCAAAGAACATCTCCTGCCCACCCCACCTCCGCCCCAGCCCCGACTCCTAATCCACAGGGCAAAATAATCAACTATTGGGCTGAGCGTGGTGGCTCATGCCTGTAATCCAAGCACTGAGAAGGTTGAGGTGGGAGGATAGCTTGAACCCAGGAGTACTAGACCAACCTGGACAACACAGGGAGACTCTGTCTCTACAAGTAAAAAACTAAAAAGAGATTTGCTGGGCATGGTGGAATACATCTGTGGTCCCAGCTACTCTGGGCTGAGGCCAGACAACGGCTTGAGACCAGGAGCTAGAGGTTACAGTGAGCCATGAGTGTGCCCCTGCACTCCAGTCTGAGCAATAGAGTGAGACCATCTTAAAAAAAAAAAAAAAAAGAATCAAATTAACTGTTGACTCTTTTAGATGTTTTTCCTAGCGTTCCATTTTGTATTTTAAGTAGCACGTTTATACTGCTGCTTTCTGATTATTTAGGGTTAGAAGCTGGGTACTGACTCTCTCCTATGGATAATTCAGTGGATGTATTCCTCAAACTCCACTGCACGTGCACACACACACACACACACAGTCACAACCACCGTCCAAAGTAGACTACAATTTCCTTTCTTTGTACAGATTTTTCTTTTTTTTTATTTTTCCTGGCTTTCATAATTTTCTTTTACCTATCACTCCTCTGCACCCAAACTTTTCGTTGGAGCTAGAAGATTCCTCAAGATGCAGGGAAGCACATCAGCCCCTTTCATTAAGGGCTGGAAGAGTCTCTCCATCCTGCTTCCCCAAGGCCAGGTCCCCAGCTCTCCCGGGGGCTCCCCTTCACCCTTCCCCTGCTGGCACTAGCACTTCTTCCATGTCTGGGACTGTACTTGGGATCCTCCCTCATTCTCTTGTTTGAAACACAACGCCAGTTAGCTTTTGGGGAAAAAAATGCACACAAGATCTTTTATTGAAACTTTGAATGTTTGAAAACACTTTTAAATCTTACTTTGACATCAGAAACCTTAGACCATGTTTTAGAAATAATTGAAAGAATGTGAGTGTGAGTGTGTGTGTGTGTGTACATTATTGTTGGAACTGAAAGAATCCCAATCTGAAAACCGTTAATGAATTCAGGGGTCCTGGGTTGGGGCTGGACAGTTTTCTGAGAGGAGAAGGCTCCAGGCTCCATCCACCCCTTGGAACTGGAGAGGAAAGGGCTGCAAGGCCCTGCATGGGGCTCCGGGTTTGGGAAGACGCCTGCCTGCGTCCTGAGCTGTGCAGGCGTCTTAGGGACCACAGCCCCGCAGGGTAAGGCCTCCAGCTGAGCTCCCTGCCTGCTGGCCTATGTGGGGGTCCAGGGAGCAGCTGCACGTCTGTGTGTAGCGGGGGCAGCAGGGGTCTGTGCATTCCGCTTTTCATCAAACGCAAAGACAGACTCATCCCACTTCCCGCCCTCCCCACCGTCCTGGCCTTCAGGGCTTCTCAGTGGTTCTGATTTCTCCTGGGCTTGGGGAAGCCCCTCCACCTCCCGTGTGGGTTCCCCTTCCTGAGGCCGTGGCGTTAGTTCCCTACATTCGCGAGGCCAGGCCACGTGTCCAACCACCTTCAACTTCCAGCATCACCTGGACTCACCTGTTGAGCTTTCATCCCCTTTTCGGTTCTCTCTCTCTCTCCTAAGTCCCTGCTTATTTTTATTCCTTTATTTTATGAAAGCTCCGAGCAAGAGGGGACTCAAGTGAGCCTGTTCAGATATATGAGATGAACTGGAAGCATATGGATTGTATATTAAGAAAAACAAAAGAAACATTGTTTTAAAAATATATTGGACCATTTTCCCATTATGTTCTGACAAAATAAATTCTGTCTACACTTAGAGGCTCGAGGCAGACAGAAGGAAGTTGCAGGTCCCCCTGGGGCTTTCTCTTCTCCCCAGTGGCTTCTCTGGATTCCTCTGTGGATTCTTCCTCCCTGATTTTATATGGGGTTGCCAGAAAACAAACAACAACAACAAACACACACATGCACACACGTGCGCACACATACACACACATGCACAGGCATGCACACTCACACATGCACACACTCACACGTGCACACTCATGCACGCACACAGGTACACACGTACACTCATGCACACACATGTGCATACACACACGCTCAGGCACGCATGCACACACAAGCAAGTACACACTATCATAGGCACACATGCACACACATGCACAAACACGTGTACACACAGACACACACCACTTCTCAGAACTCCCAGGACCCAGCACATGCCTCATGGTCTTTTGGGGGATGGAGGCTTGAGGGCACTTACTGTTCCTGCCTGACACCCACCACAACTTGGTCTGCCATTAGGCCACTTCAGTAAATACTTTTATATCTAAATTTTCTACAGGAACTTTTCACTTTCCCTTTCTGATTTCTCCTGGTATTTCATTTATTCTGCTGCTTTCTCTGCCTCTGGGGACAGCTGAGGCCTCAGCATCATGGTCTCTCAGCCTGGGAGGCCTCCCCTCTGCCTCGAGTCCCATGTGCCCAGGCCCCAGCACCCAGCACCCAGCTCCTCCTCCCTGCAGTTGGCATCCTTGCAATTTCAATTTTGCATCATTCCTCCTGTAGTCTCTGGCTCCCCCAGTAGACAGTCACTGTCCCAGGCCCCAGCACCGAGCTCCTCCTCCTTGAGGCTGGCATCCTCGCGATTTCACTTTTGCATAATTCCTCCTGTAGCCTCTGGCTCCCCCAGTAGACAGTCACTGCTCCGTGTGCAGCACCATGACTGGCTCTAACCAAATGGCAGGTTCCTGACAGATATTCCCAGGAAGCAGCTACCCCAGCTCTCCGTCCTGATACACACAGGTCCCTCGTTACAGACATTCCGCGATGTGCAGCCACCTCCACCATTTCAGGTGGGAATTTTAAAATAAAATGTATGTTCTTCCTTTGATGTTAATAACTACAGAGTTATTTAAAATCCTTATTGGATTTGATCTATGAAAATAACACATTAATTTTCAAATATATAAAAAATATTCCCAATTCTTAAATGCGTGTTTTTATGGAAATTTTTATACATTGGTTGAATACCAAGTTTGTGCTCATCGTGTTAAATACTGAAATTCAAGTGATATGTGGCACCCCGTGGTACACAGTGCACCACATAGGCCTTTTAATGTCATTCTATTTTATTTTTATCATGGTCTCCTCACACACATGCACACTCGGGTGTTTTTTCTTTTGGTTGGAATAGAAAGAAGTCAACCCTGATGTTTAAGAGTGGCTTGCAACACTGAATTTTTGTTTCTATTAAGACAACTGATCTCTTTCTGTTTCTTTTTTCCTCAAATAACTCTGTCCCCCTCAAGTGGTTTGAATTTGTGTCCCTGCCCAAATCTCAGGAGAATTGGGGGAAGAGCCTGGTGGGAGGTGATTGGATCATGGGGGTGGATTTCCCACTTGTTGTTCTGGTGACACTGAGTGAGTTCTCACGAGATCTGGTTGTTTGAGCGTGTGTAGCACTTCCCCTTTCACTCCCTGTCTGCCCTGCTCCACTTTGGTAAGACATGCTTGCTTCCTTTCCACCTTCCACCATGATTGTAAGTTTCCTGAGGCTTCCTAGCCGTGCTTCCTGTAGAGCCTGCAGAACCATGAGCCAATTAAACCTCTTCTTCGTAAATTACCCAGTCTCAGGTAGTTCTTCATAGCAGTGTGAGAATGGACGAATACACCACTTAAGGCATCTTTCGGTCACAGTTTTGGCTGCGTGTGGTTGTGTACACCTGTAGTCCCAGCTACTCGCTGAGGTGGGAGAATCATTTGAGCCCAGGAATTTTCGAGGTTGCAATGAGCAATGATTGTGCCACTGCATCGCCAGCCTGGGCAACAGAGCAAGGCCCTGTCTCAAAAAGCAAAACAGAAACGAAGCAAAACTAAAAAGAACAGACAATTCCACAGACCCAAGATCTAGCTTGAGACTTGGCACAGTGAATGTGCTGAAATTCAGCTGTGATTGTTTACCTGTTGTTCTGTTCCCAGTCTGAAATGTTAAAAACATGCAAAATAGAAAGTTACATTCTTTATTATTTATTTATTTATTTATTTATTTATTTATTTATTTGAGACAAGGTCTTGCTCTGTCCCCAGGCTGGAGTGCAGTGGCTCGATCTCGGCTCACTGTAACCACCACCTCCCAGACTCAAGCACTTCTCCTGCCTCAGTCTCCCGAGTAGCTGAAACTATAGGTACGCGCCACCATGCCAGGCTAATTTTTGTGTTTTGATTAGAGATGGGGTTTTCACCATGTTGGCCAGGATGGTCTCGATCTCTTGACCTCATGGTCCATCGGCCCTGGCCTCCGAAAGTGCTGGGATTACAGGCATGAGCCACTGTGCCTGGCAGAAAATTACATTCTTTAAAAGTCTATGTTTTAAGCAATTTCATTGTTTTACCACTTAATTACAGCTTATTAATTTGCTTGATTTTAAAACAACCATTGAAGTTAATAAGGTCTGTAATGTGGCAACAAATATTTCCCATGGTACAAATTCTCTAATGCGGGGAAATGCATTCACATGGCAAATACTATGAAGAGTAAAATAAAATAGCAGTTTTTAAAATACAAGACTATTAAATTTAACTGTAGGCTTTTAAAAATTAACTTTCATTGCCTTCACGTAATTTTAAAACTTGTATTTCTTTCATTGAATCTTAAGAAAGCAGAAATAAGATCAGGACAAGACATTTATATTAAATAACAAAAGGAAAAGTTCCCAGGACCAGGAGCTATTTGATATTTGAATACATTACCAAGAAAAGGTGTGAAATTTCTGAAGCTTTAAGGGGAAAAAATGACACCAGTTTATATCTGTCTGGTGCAACTTAAGTATAAATCCCACAGTTGAAAATGCCTGGCTGAAATGGTTGAGGGGCAAAGCTGGCCCTCATGTCTACTCCAGGGCACCGGGGTGGAAGATTTTTGACATTGCTGAAATGTCGAAGAATAAATACTGTGCTTACAATTTGCAAGTATCACAGTGAAATTAGCTGTCAGTATTTCCCAAGGTTCCTTTTGCACAACTTAGTACTTGATTGGTTCATCATCTTCTCCATCAGCCATCTCTCTCTTTCTTGTTTCTTTATTTATTTTTATTTATCACTCCAGAAAGGACATGCTGAAATATACATAAAGAGAATGTTCTGGAATGAAGACCAGGCAGTGTAGGGTTAGATGGTCAGGACTAGGAAGCAGGGGTGGGGTCAGAAAGTGAAGGGAGGCCGGCTCCATGCACGCCTTCCCCCAGAGTGGATTTCAACCTATAGCCCAAGGTTGTCTATCCCAAAGGAATAAGTTGAACATTTTCTTTTTCTTTTGATTTTTCATGGCTAATGATAAATTCAAAAATCGAAGCAAGGGAAAATTAGGAGAATTCACTGAATAATTTATAATTAGATTATGAAGGAACAAAGTATGCATTTGTACCCAGACTGTCCACCTCCGTGAGTGGAGGTTCTCTGGGCATGCCTGGAATTCTTACCTAAATCACTGATTGATAAATATCAGCACAATGCAGCATTCCTTTCTAACCATCTAAATATTCCATGACACTCGACATTTCTGCCTCTCAGGGTGGCTTTGAGAGGTAAATGAGACAATGAACATAGAAGAAATCCGTGGACTGTGAAGAGCTTTAAAAATGAAGGAATCTACCTTTTATGGAACAACGTTGTTGTGGAAGGTCTTCATTCTTTAACAAAATGACCATTCTTGCACGTGTCTGATTCTTTGTGTCATGAGTTGGAACAGAACACTATCTGTATTAGTCTGTTCTCACGCTGCTAATAAAGATATACCTGAGACTGGGTGATTTATAAAGGAAACAGGTTTAATAGACACACAGTTCCACATGGCTGGGGAGGCCTCACAGTCATGGTGGAAGGTGAAGGAGCAAAGGCACGTTTTACAGGGTGGCAGGCAAGAAAGTGTGTGCAGGGGAACTGCCCATTATAAAACCATCAGACTTATTCACCACAGCATGGGAAAACCCTCCCCCGTGATTCAGTTATCTCCATCTGGTCCCTCCCATGATTGGTGGGGTTTATTGGAATTCAAGGTGAGATTTAGGTGGGGACACAGAGCCAAACCGCATCACTGTGGTTTTTACCTTACCAGGCAGCATTGTTTACAAGGGCTTGGTTTTTCAGATGAGGAAATTAGCCCAGTTCCTTCTTCTCCCTGAGGGTTAGCTGCTCCTTGGTCACACCTGGGCTTCCCTAGTCACACAAAATCCACGTGGCTGTGGAAAGTACAGCATCGATTTTTCTTGACCACTCTGCCCTCCCAACCATGGAGAGCACAGCATCCATTTCCCACCCTCCTCTTGCACCTGAATGCTTCTTGGATTAGTCGCCTGCAGCCTCAAATCCTGGGTAATACCCAGAAGGCGCCCCAGCCCTTCCAGCTGACATCCTTTCATTGCTCAAGAGCAGAAGCTGCAGGGAATGCAAGCCCTGGGTGCAAACGTCCCCACGCTGTGTGCGCCTCCTGGTGCCACTTCCAATGGGGAAACTGATCTAGACCAGGCTGGGCAATGCCAGGACCTGTTTGGTCTCTTACTGCCCCATCTTCCACCCCCGTGGGCGCTTGGAGTTAGCACCACACTCCTTAGGCTCCTGTCTCCTCTTCAAAGGGTGAAATGTGGCCACACACTGATCCATGTGACTTCTTAATTCCCCTCCAGGGCATCCTTTTCTTCAACAGATGTTTTCAAAATAATTAAGTGATGGGGATCATGCATTATTGAAAATGCTGGATGCCTCCCTAATGTTCTTCACATTTGTATATTTGTCAGCACAAAATTGAGTGCTTGGAAATGTTGTGCTTATTTATTTTTCAAATTACTGAACACTCACCCTAGCCAACTGAGGAGAGGAGAGGGGGGCAGCAGCTCAGCATTCTCTCTGGTTCCTGCAGATGTTCCACAATCAGTGGTTTGGGGAATCATGAAGAACTGTAGGATTTGGGAGCAAGGAACCCTTTTAAAAACTCTTCAGCTGATCACCCATCCTTAAAAGAATCCCTAGAATTAGGGCTATTTCTTTCTTTTAAAATTTTCAGGAATTTCACATTCTCTGTTGGTAGCCATTTTCCAATATTAAATAACTCTTGGTCTAGGAAAATGTCCTTTTTCCTCGACATATCTGTCCAGTATCTAGAATCTTAAAGTCCAGTTCACCTATGGCCCTTACTGTAGCCTTGGAACTTGCTTGAGGCAAATATTGCATTTCTGGAGGTGCCCCAGTTATTTTTATGTGATTTTAGATTGCTATCTCCCTTTAACAGCATATTTTTGGGATTGGCACTTATTGTTAGAAAATATTTGAACTTGGTGCTGCAAGTCTGGGCTGATGACCTGCAGTTTTTCACTTGGTGTCTCAGATCTGCTTGGTAGACACTCTCTGAGGTCACAAGTGTCTTAGGATAAGATGCTTTCAACAAGGTCGGCAGATTCTCATGCCCCTAAGAGCTGTTCGGATAAAAGCATGTGTTTCTAAAAGGGAATTTTCTGGAAAAATACATTGTTCCAGAATGTCTTGGCTTTGAAGGTAAAAAGTTTGCATATTTATTTTTGCCACACATATTTACAGAGTAGTCACCTGGTTGCAGGGTCTGTCAATTCAGCCATAAATGTGACAAAACACCCCTAGCTTTCATGGAGCTTAAACAGATGGGAAAAGGTACTCAGCAGTGTCTTAAGGCACGTCCAGGTCTCCTGACACCTGTATGCATGCAAATGTGTCATTTCCTGGTGATCATATTCCCAACTGCCCCATGCCAAATTGGGAACTGACCCTGTTTTCTGGGACTCACAGGGAGGTCACAATTGAGGTCTAGGTTCAGGGCGGCTGGTCAGTTGTGGTGATCTCTGTAGGAGATGTGGCAAGCAGGACAATGACCTCACACACCATCTTCCTCCCTCATGCCACTAATGCAACGAGGAAGCACCAAGATTAGTGCCAGAACCCTTCCAAGATTCTGAAATGGGATTTGTGAGGAGGTGTCAAAAACATGATATTGGAGCTTGGGCTCTAGTAGTACAAGACAGAGGAAGAAGGGGGAGAAGGATATTTAAAACACAAAATCAAACAGTATTTCTGGTTCTAGATCCCTGAGGAATTGCCACACTGTCTTCACAATGGTTGAACTAATTTACACTCCCACCAATGGTGTAAAAGCGTTCTTATTTCTCCACATCCTCTCCAGCATCTGTTGTTTCCTGACTTTTTCATGATTGCCATTCTAACTGCCATGAGGTGGTATCTCACTGTGGTTTTGATTTGCATTTCTCTAATGACCAGTGATGATGAGCCTTTTTCTTATGTTTGTCAGCTGGGAGGGGAACATCGCACACCAGGGCCTGTCAGTGGGTGTGGGGGCTAGAGGAAGGATAGCACTAGGAGAAATACCTAATGTGGATGATGGGTTGATGGGTGCAGCAAACCACTAACAAACCTGCATGTTCTGCACATGTATCTCAGAACTTCAAGTATAATAACAATAAAAAATAGCAAATACAAAATAAAAGAAAAATAGCATGTATTTCTTTTTGATATTAAAATGGAATTTTTGGTAATTTTTGACAAATGATTTTTAAAAATCATCACCTAACACTATACTCTTTAAGCGACTTTGGATATTAGAAACAAGGGACATTTTTTGTACCTGACTGAAATGTTGTGTCATGAAAGTGGAATAACCAATCAATATCCTTTTAAATAGGAAGTATAAAACTGATGTTTTAACATGTCGATATCACCACGATTTAGAAAAATTCTTTTGGAGAAAAATGAATGATGAGAGAACTTCTGTTGGGGAAGAAGGAGTACATTTTTCCTATTTCTTTCTCTAAAAATAACTAAAAACTCTGGGCATTGTATAGGAAGCAAATACACAATGAGTCTGGAAGGTGGAGAGAGGACAGACTGGCTAGAAAACCTGAGACCAAGGGAGCAATTCAGTGATGAATTAGCTGGATTTTCTTTCCTTTCCAGAAATCCCAAACTTGACACTAAAGTTAGCAACTCAGAAATTCAGCAGGTGCAGAAAAACACTTCAAGAAAAGCACTCTCTGTATACAAAAGACCAGCAAAGGAGTAGCCTAGCAAGACAGAAAACTTTAGACAAATCCACACCTCTCCCTGCCAAATGCCACCTAAAAATCATGGCCTCTCCAAACCCATAGCAGCCAGGGCGAGTGGAGCACTTAGACTTCACCTTCATGAGGCTGTAATGAAACATTGCAACATCCCAGCCAGGTAGTGGAAAAGAAGGCCAAATAGGGAGGCTGGGTTCTCTTCAGCAGTGGAGAGTAACCAGGCCCCCACCCAAGATCGGGGGACCACATGAGGAGCCTGAACTTCCACCCCAAGCAACAGTCATGAGGTACACACCTCCCCTTGCTTCTTGGTGGGGAGGCCTGGTAGAGAATCAGGACTTTCACAACTACCCAGCAGCAGTGAGGCCAGCCCACCAGTGGGTCAATGGAGCCCACTTGAGAAGCCAGAGTGCCCACCTCAGCATGCAGGAAGAAGAACCCCTCCCTTGTGATGGCAAAGGAGGTTATTGGGAACTTGGACATTCAGCCCTACATCCTTCCACTGTTGAAGTGTGCCAAAGAATATCAACTAAATTAAATGGTATAAAGAAGATCCTGAGTCTCAAAATAGTATATAAAAATATGGTTTCCATTAAAAATCACTCACCATACCATAAACTAGAGATGTCATAAATGTGAAAATTGTCTGACAAAAATTCAAAGCAGCCATGAACAAAAGAGACTTCAGGAAAGCATATGAACACACTTGAAGCAAAAGTAGAAAATGGGAAGATCCCAGCAAACAAATAGAAGATGTAAAAAAAAAATACCAAATGGAAGTTTAAAACTAAAAATACAAGACTTAAAAAAAAAAGAGTTTACTTGATACTAGCACAGAGGAAACAGAAATGGTAAACTTGTAAATAGAATAATAGAAACCACCCAATTTGAATAGCTGAGAGCAAATAGAAAAAAAATGTTATCAGATCCTCGGGGATCTGTATGATAATGATTGTTTTTAAACTAACATTTATGTCAGTGGAGTCACAAAAAGAAAGGGGAGAGAGAAAGGGATTAAAAAGTGCTCTTAAGAGCCAAGTGCGGTGGCTCACGCCTGTAATCCCAGCACTTTGGGAGGCCAAGGCAGGCGGATCAGGAGGTCAGGAGATCAAGACCATCCTGGCTAACATGGTGAAACCCTGTCTCTAAAAAATGCAAAAAAATTAGCTGGGCATAGTGGTGGGCGCCTATAGTCCCAGCTACTTAGGAGGCTGAGGCAGGAGAATGGCATGAACCCAGGAGGCGGAGCTTGCAGTGAGCCGAGATCACACCACTGCGCTCCAGCCTGGGTGACAGAGCGAGACTCTGTCTCAAAAAAAAAAAAAAGTGCTCTAAGAAATAATGGCTGAGAATTTCCCAAGTATGACAAAAGACATAAATCTTTAGGTTAAAGAAGCTGAGCAAAACTTTCTCAAAATAAAATTTCCAAAGGAATACAATTCCCCAAATTTATACAAAGACACATCATAGTCAAGTTTCTGAAAACTAAAGACAATTAAATCTTGAAAGAGAAGCAATACCTTACCCATAAGTGAAAAAATGGTTCAAAGTACAGCAGATTTCTCAAAGGAAACTATGGAAGTCAGAAGGAAGTGGCACAACATTCCTGCCACTGGAAGAAAAGAACTATTAACCCAGAATCACAACCAAGTAAGAATCTTTGAGGAATGAAGGGTATATCTAGACATTCACAGATAAAGAAAAACTAAGAAAAAACTTTTCATCAACTGATTTACCCTAAAATACAGACATTTCCTTAAACAAAAAGAAAATAATAAAAGAAGAAATCTTGGAATATCAGAAATAAAAAAGGAAGCTTACAAAAGTTGAAATTATGGGCAAGTGCAATTGGTTTTTCTTATTTTTGAATTTTACAAATTATGTTTAATAATTGAAACAAAAATTTTAGCAACACTTGATTTACTTCCAAATATTTGCATGGAAATACTTAAAATTATTTATAAATAAGGAGGGTAAAATCACATAAGAAGAAGTAAGGTCTCTATATCTCACTCAGACTGGTAAAATATTGTCATAAGTTGACTGTGAAAAATTATGAATGTATAATATAACACCTAGAGCACCCCCTAAAATGCTATATAAATAAATACTCTAAAAAATTATAGGTATAGCAAAACTAAATTTGAAAAAAATACTTCAAGTAACTCACTGGATAAAGAAACAGGAATGAAAAACAGAGGACACATAGAAAACAAATAATAAAATAAAAGTTTTAATTTCCAACACTTTAATAAATGCATTAAATATAAATGGTCTAATATCACTTAAAAGACAGAGATTGATTTAGTGGATTTTTTTAAAAAAGACATCATGTCCAGGTGCTGTGGCTCATGCCTATAAGCCCAGAACTTTGAGAGGCTGAAGCATGTGGGTTGTTTGAGGCCAGGAGCTTGGAATCAGCCTGGGAAACATGATAAACCCAGTCTCGACAAAAAAATACAAAAATTAGCATGTGTGGTGGTACACACCTGTGGTCCCAGCTACTCGGGAGGCTAAGGATCACCTGAGCCTGAAGAGAATGAGGCTACAGTGAGCCATGATCATGCCTCTGTACCTCAACCTGGGTGACAGAGTAAGACCCTGCCTCAAATAAGTAAATACATACATGCATACATACATACATACATACATACATAATTAAAGAGACAACTATGATTCAACTATATACCACCCACAAGAAAATCACTTCAAATTTCACAATAAAGGCAGATTAAAAGTAAAAGGATAGCTTAACATGGTTTAATGCAAGACCTATGATAATCCTAGCAAGGTTTTTTTGTAGATATAGACAACATTACTCAAAAAAAAATAGAAATCAAAAAGAAGTAGAATAATTAAAATTTATGAAAAAGAACAAGAGAGTTAAAAATTATGAAAAAGAAAAATAAAGTGAGAAGAAACAGTCTAACTGGTTTCAAGACTTATTTTATGGCTACAGTAATGAAGACTGTGTGATACATGGTGGATAAATGGTGGCATAAATTAAAGGAACAGAATAGAGAACTAAGAAATAGACTCACACAAATATGTCCAACTTATTTTTGACAAAACTCCAAAAGCAATTGAAAAGGAGAATCTTTCAACAAGGGGTTCTGGGTGCAACTGGGCATCCACAGGTCAAAAAAAGAAGAAAAAAATCCCTGAAGTAAACCTTACAATTTATACAAAAATAACTCAAAATAGATTATAGACTTCAATATAAACTGTAAAATCATACAACCTTTGAAAAAAAAACATAGGAGAAAACCTTTGAGATAGAGGTTTGGCAATGGTTCTGAGATTTGACACCAAATATGATCCACAGAAGAGAAAAATTGATAAATAGGACTTCATTAAAATTAAAAACCTTTACCGTATGGGAAAAAATGTTAAAATATAAAATAGCAAGCTACACACTAGGAGAAAATATTTGGAAACAACATGGCCATCTCAGGCTAATATCTAGATTATATAAAGAACTTTCAAAGTATTTTTTACAATCAAGTAGAAAATGAGAAAAACACAGGAACAAACATTTCATCAAAGACAATATACAGATGGCAAAAAGGCATGTAAAAATATTATCAACATTATTAACAATTAGGGAAATGCAAATCAAACAAAAATGAGACATCATTGCACAGCATTCAGAATTGCTAAAATTAAAAAGAAAAAAACCAGTCACACCACCAAATGTTTCAAAGATGTGGAAAAGCTAAATTTCTCACACCTAGCCAGTGAGAATGTAAAAATGGTACAATCATTCTGAAAGACAGTTTTGTCATTTCTTTTTTTATTTTTTAAATATTTATTTATTTTTTGAGACAGAGTCTCGCTCTGTCACCCAGGCTGGAGTGCAGGGGCGTGATCTTGGCTCACTGCAAGCTCCACCTCCCAGGTTCACACCATTCTCCTGCCTCAGCCTCCCAAGTAGCTGGGACTACAGACGTCTGCCACCACGCCCAGCTGATTTTTTGTATTTTTAGTGGAGACGGGGTTTCACCATGTTAGCCAGGATGGTCTTGATCTCCCAACCTTGTGATCCACCCACCTCAGCCTCCCAACGTGCTGGGATTACAGGCGTGAGCCACCTCACCCAGCCAAGAGTTTTGTAGTTTGTTACGGAAACATGTGTCAACCTAAATAACAAACAGAGAGAGGCTCTCTAAAGAAAAATGATATCATTCAGGAATAGGACATAGCAGGGGGAAACATATGCCATAGCAAACAATGTGTGTATTCAGGGAGGTCAAAGAAGACAAAAGTTTTTAAAGGAAAATTGAAGAAGATGACATAATTGTCTTGAGATAATTATCCTTGGCTACAGGTAACAAAAACAAGATGGATTCCAGCCCAAGGCTGGAGAGGCACTTGCACGGCAGATGTTCTTCTAGGAATATTGTGTGTGTGTGTGTGTGTGTGTGCTTGCAATGGCCTTTGTGCAAGGTTCTATATTTTGCCATTTTTTATGATAGTTCTTTCTATCACAAAAGATAGAAGGCCTTTTCTGGCTGTATTTGTCAGGGCTTGTTTGTTTTTGTTTGAACACAAGTGACTCTATTTTGACTCTGACAGCTTTCACACATGCAACCACCATTTGACCCAGCAATTGCACTGCATGCCTGGGTCATTATCCCAAAAAAATAAAAATGTCTATTCATAGCAGCTTTGGCATAACAGCCAAAAACCAGAAACCAACCAGATGTCCTTCAATGGGTGAATGATTAAACAAACGGGTCTGTCTACATCATGGAATACTGCTCAGCAATAAAAAGGAAAGAACTATTGATCCATGCAGCCACATCAGTGAGCCTCCCAAGAATTACGTTGAGTGAAAAAAAAAAACAATTTCACAAAGTTACATGCTGTATGATTACATTTATATATTAAATTATGGAAATTGAGAACAGATTGGTGGCTGCCAAGGGCTCAGGAGGAGTGTGGGCGGGAGGAAGTGGGTGTGGACATCAAACAGTGACAGGGAGATTCTTGTACATGGAAAGTTCTGAGCCTGGACTGTGTCAGTGTCAGGTTCCTGTCTGTTACATTGTACTACAGTGTTGCAAGATGTTACCATTGAGGGGAACTGGAGTATATGGGATCTTTATTATTTCCTACAAAGCAGGGGAGACTTCTAAGTTCTTGAAATTGCTTAAATAATTGAAAAGACAAAGAACAATGTAGAAGCTAGACGTGTTTCTTCATTTTGAAAGAATGTAGAATTAAGTCAGTTATTTATACTTTTACCTCATATATATCCATATATAATACATACATCATAGCAGATAGAAAATGTTTTGTGCTTGCCCTAATTGGAGCATGGAATCAATAGAAGCCGCTTATCTTTCAAAGTCGAAACTTCCGTGAGCAACATAACATTTGGCAGTTCCTGCCGTTGGTTCCGTTAATTTTTGTATTAACGTCTTCTTAGATAATTGTCTTGTTCACCTGGAAGGAGCCAAAAGAAAGGCAGAAAAACTGTAATAGTAAAGGAAGATACATCCAAAAAGGAATACGGAAGACTTGCAAGGATATTGCTAGGAAATCTAAATAGCAGACTGGCCTGAGATGTGTAAAAGTGTGATAGAATAAGCACGGGCCTTGGGGGTCATGTGTTTCTATTTAGAATAAGCGGAGCAGGAGGGCAGCCAGGCCCGGGCGCCTGATGGAAGCTTTGTGAAGTCACTCGTGGAGCAACGGTGGGAGCTTCCAGCTCCACTCCCTGTGGCTTCCACATTCTTCAGCAGGTGAGAAGTTGTGTGTTCTCCTTGCCCAGGAACAGTGCTCTTAGTGGGAGTGCTGAGATAATGTGGGCAGGGATCATCGTAAATTACTCTGTTGTCACTTCCCTTTGTCTCTGATAACACAGCTGCTGGTTCCTCCGAGCCAAGCCTTCACCCCCACTCTAAGCGCCCCCACCTTCCATAAAAAGCAGGACAGGTCTCCCTGGCACGTATCAGTTTACGGAGTGAAAACATTCGTTTGGTTGGTTGCTTTTGTTCATGTCTGGAAACAAATTATAAGTTCTCCAGGCTGTGAGCAGGCTGCCTTGCTGAACACATTCTGGTCACTACAAAGTGGTGTTTCAGTGTGCAGACTGTTTCAGTGTGCGGTCTGCAAAGACAGCCAGGAACTCTCCCACAGCACCTAGTTCTGAAGAGGACGTGGCGTTCCATTCCTCTCTCTTCCTTGTCTAGACTACAAGACGCTTGATGGTAAAGGTCACGTTTAAAGTCACATTTGTGTCTAGTACCTGGCAGCACGGTGTCTTCAAGGGATAACTGAGGTCCCTGAGCTATGCTTGGTGAGGTTGAGGACACACACACACACACACGCACGAGAGAGAGAGAGAGAGAGTAAAACACACACACAGAAAACACACTCACATGTGCACAAAAGCAAAAGAGAAAACACAGAGACAGGAAACACACAGACAGGAAGCACACACAGAGGAAACACACAGACAGGAAGCACGCGCAGAGGAAACACATAGACAGGAAGCACACACGGAGGAAACACACAGACAGGAAGCACACGCAGAGGAAACACACAGAGGAAACACACAGACAGGAAGCACGCGCAGAGGAAACACACAGACAGGAAGCACACACGGAGGAAACACACAGAACACACACTGACACACTCACAGGACACACACAAAGATTCACACTCTCACACACACACGTAGCTGGAGATGAGCACAATATCATCTCCTATTTCAAAAAGGACGGCCCTTGTCAGCAGCTCTGGGCCACATTCCAGGGTCAGGTGAAATGGCCAGCCCTCTGCACCCCAACTCCAAGCACAGAGATGCTCCGTAAGAGAACACACCCCACTAAACACAGTGCTACAAGACTCATCCTAAAATCTAGGTGTGCATATTTCTCCAGGTCCCTCATAAGATCGTTACAAGCAACATGGAGAAATGTTGGCCTGCTGAAAGTAGAAGTGCAGAGACTCCCTCCTGTGAGAGAATAAGACATGGAGGATTCACAGAACTGTATCCTCAATGGCCCCATAATGATACCATCTTATATTCCTTTAACAGCCTCCTCAGTGCCCTGAGTGAAGGTGTGTCCATGTCTTCAAGGAAATCCAGGGGAACAGAATTCCACTGTGATGTGTTTCCCGACTTGAAATTCATCACAGTTACATTTTAATCCTTGGGCAACCAGAGACCATCAGCATCATAGTGATGCAAATGGCACTCTAGTTACGATCCCCATTGCTAAGAAAAGTACCAAGAAAAACAATATTAGGTTAAGTGAGACACTTTGTTTCTACAAATAGTAGAGCAGTTTGCAAGCCGGGGAGACACAGTTGTTGGCACAAAACAAAGATGCCAAGAGAGAGGCTTCTTTTGTAGAAAAGGTTTTCTCCCAGGCTCCCATCCTGGTCCACTACATAAATAAGGGATGCAGGCTTGTTTGGATTGCATTGGCTTGTTTGGATTGCATTGGTTGATAAGATTGACATAGACGAAGCATCCTAGTCCACTATGTAAATAGGGGATGGAGACTTGTTTTATTTCATTGGTTGATAAGACTGACGTAGGCCAAGGTCTGTTGTGTAGGTCCAGAAGGAGAAGTGGGAGTTCCCATCCGCCATCAATTCAGGCACCGTGAACAGGAACAGGCAACCCTGAGGTTCCCAAGACGACACAAACATGCGTTTTCTGCCAGGAACGCAGAATACACATGTGACCTGCAGTCAGCCGACAGCCAGGTACCTCCACCTTGAGTTTAGGCCGATCAGCCACTTGGGCCCCATCTTGAGGGGCCGGCTCCTCTGGGTTCACACTGTGGACCTCAGAAGGGCGGCATGTGTCGTAGACAGTGGGACGTTGTGTTACAGTGGGACGTTGTGTTACAGTGCGACGTTGTGTTACAGTGGAACGTTGTGTTACAGTGCGACGTTGTGTTACAGTGCGACGTTGTGTTACAGTGGGACGTTGTGTACAGTGGGACGTTGTGTTACAGTGCGACGTTGTGTTACAGTGGGACGTTGTGTTACAGTGGGACGTTGTGTACAGTGGGACGTTGTGTACAGTGCGACGTCGTGTTACAGTGTGACGTTGTGTTACAGTGGGACGTTGTGTTACAGTAGGAAAACAGCACCACAAAGGCATAAACCTCCTCTAACTGAAAAGGTCCCACATGCAAAAGCACGGAGTTCCAGTCATGTGAGAGCACATTTAGTTTGGGGAAACCTTTTTTGGTCTCTTCCCGTTCTCTCTCCAACAAGACACATTCTGTGCATTCCAAAGAGATGGAAAATCTTGCACTAGCCAGTCCCGTGGTGCGCGTTGGTAACTCTCCAAATTTACAGCGTGTTGGTCTCATCTTCACAGTTTGTTAAAAATAAATGTCCTCAACTCACCCCCACCCCAAAATTCTGATTCAGTAGCTCTGGGATGGGGCCCAGGGATCTGCACTGAAGACTGTCTTGCAAGACACCCCCAGGATCTGAATTTGGTGGCCTCTGCATTGCACTGAGAGGGAGGACTGTGCCATGCAGAAGCCTCCTGTTAGGGGCTGTGTTAGGGGTCATGGGGTCCCAGCGTGACTCCAATATGGTTCCCCCACCCTGGCAAGGCTCTCTCCACTGGCAATGGACAACACGCTCCCAGAGTGACCACAATCACTGTGGAGGTTTGTCAGTCTTTTTTGTTTGTTTGTTTCTGAGACACAGTCTCACTCTATCACCCAGGCTGGAGTGCAGTGGCGGGATCTCAGCTCACTGCAACCTCCACCTCTTGGGTTCCAATGATTCGCCTGCCTCCGCCTCCTGAGTAGCTGGGATTATAGGCATGCGCCACCATGCACAGCGAAATTTTGTATTTTTAGTAGAGACTGGGTTTCACCATGTTGGCCAGACTAATCTCAAACTCCTGGCCTCAGGTGATCCATCTACCTCAGCCTCCCAAAGTGTTGGGATTATAGGCATGGGCCACTGAGCCTGGCTGGAGGTTCATCTGTCTTTTAAGCCTGCTTTAATAGCGTCCAAAGAGCACATATTTTCTTTAACATTCGTAGATTGTTTCTTCCCATTTAAGCTTAAGAAACAGCTCGTTTGGACATGGGTGTGATCAGAAGGATACATATGTGCCAAAATATATTAGCACGTTTCATTTCCTGAGGACTTCCGCCATTGTAAAATAAATATCATTTCACTTTATGCCTTCTTTTAACATTTGGTCAAAGTAAGCCGTCCATGTTTTTTTTCCAAAATGCTTGGCCCTAGTTGTTAGAATACGTCCATAGTACTCTGTGAGCTTCACGAATCAGTGAGGTGAGAATTCAGCTAGTCATTAAAAAGGCATACGGAGTTTTAAAACCTCATAGACTTCTGACAAAATGCATTTCACTCTGAGCACTTAAGAATTTCCATGGAGTTGATGAAGAATGTGCCAGGCATTCGAATGAAGGGGGTGCAGCCTCTTTTTTTGCATCTGCACGAAGGGGAGGAGCTCTCGTTATCCTGTACACATGACTCAGCAAGGTGTGCAGGTATTCCCAGGCCCAGGTGAGGACAGCAGCATGAGGACAGCACTCAGAGGACAGGAGAACGCTGGTTCCTGTGCAACCTTAACATTGCTGCAAAAGAAGCCCCTCACGGTTTTACAGCCAACCTAATAAGTGCCGCTTATTGAAACAAAGATTGGGATCTGCTGATGGGGACTGCCAGCTCGGGTGGGGCGACCACCATGGCAGGTCCATTTGGGTTAATTATGCGTGGTTTGCCCCCAGATAGAGTGCTCCCTGGTGGAGTTTGAGATGGTGGGTGGCCATCTCGCCAGCAGACCTAGGAGCTGTTTCCCAGGGGTCCTGGGCAAAGCAGTTGAGTGCTCTGCTCTGCAAGGGGACCTGTGGCTTGTGTGTGTTTACCAGGTGCCAGGTGGCCATATATGCAACTCAGGCGTGGTTTTGTTGAGTCCCCTGACTCAGTGCTCTAGCCTCAGTTGCCTGAGGGCCTGGACTCCACTCCTGAGTGGACAGAAGGATCTCTGTGCTCTAGGAGGCCCATGCCCATCTGCCTTGCCTTGCCCCATAGGAGAGGTGTGACTTGCTGAGCCTGGAGCTCCTGGGAAGGATCCTCTGTTGGTTTCTTCTCTTCTGTCCTGGGGGCCTACCCCATTTCTGCAATAACTTCTGCCTCCCGTCACACACTGTTGCGTGCCTTGCCTCTTGCTGCCTGAAGGGAGCTGGAATAGAAACCCCCTTGCTTCCTGTGAGTTTGGAGACAACCTCAGAAGACGAATTGTGTAGGCACCTGAAGTTACTCCTGAGAGCCCTGAGGCCAGGTGGGTCAGTGGATTCCCAGGCTGTCTGCACAGCCCAGCACTTGTTTCTGAACTCCAGTCTTCAGCCCTTTCTTTGAATGGCATGGGTGGCCCTAAAAAGATAGAGGTATAAAGCATAATGCCAGAGAAAAGGGTTTTTCCAGAACATTGAGGTCCAAAGATCTCAATGAGAGACAAAGACCATGTGAGGCCATAGCAAGAAGATGGCTGTCTGCAAGCCAGAAGGAGAGCCCTCACCAGAACTCAAACCCACCAGTCTCCATCTCAGACTTCCCAGCCTCCAGAACTGTGGGAAAATAAATTTATGTTGTTTAAGACACTCAGCCCGTGGCATTTTATGGCAGCCCCAGCAGATTACTATCCCTGTGTTTTCTTAAGCTCATAAAACATTTTCTGTTCACCAAAGGTCAGCTGGATATTGTCTGGGGGAAAAAGCAGGAGGGGCGTGGGGTGCAGTGCCTGCACAGAGCTCGGCTGGGCTGCAGCTCTTTTACTTAAATGTGACTCTTACTGCAGTTGAAGACCTAATTTGAAAATTTCCCAAATCTTTTCTGGCAGCTGCCTTTTTTGTTCTTTGCATGTGGTTGGGAGGTGTGATGTGACTGCTTGCTTGCAGCAGTTCCGGATGCGTGAAGGAGAAGGAGGCAGAGGAAATGGGTGCACGTTCAGTGCATGCACAGACGCTGCATGCTTGAGAACCGTCACACCATAGACTCTGTTTCCTGCTTCAGGCCTAAGCTATGCTTGCCAATGTCAAGGACGAGACACACAACTTGATTTTCTGAAAGACATTTCCTTTATTTAAAATAAGTGGCTATTTTTTATTAGGGCCTAAGAAGTAAAATGAAAAGTAACGTGCAGAGATGAAGTAGGTTGGCTGGTGCTACTGAGTTGGCAATTGTTCCCCATCCAACCTGGCTGGTGGGAAAGGTCCATCCTGCCCTGGAGCTAACCCCAAGCCCTGGGCCTCCCTGAACTTCTGGGAAGAATGGTCCTGGGGCTCCCTACTGCATGCAGGCCCCTGGACTGGGGTGGCTGGGCAGGGAAGGGGGGCTGGGAGATGCCAAAGGACCCACATTCCTAAGGCCAGAAAACACTAAGTAGAATAGGGTTAGACAGGAGTGAAGTGAAGCTCACGCTCCAGGACATTTAAGAATATTTGTAGTAACGCAGAAGATGTTTATGTTACAATATTAAGTACAAATGCACTTACAGGTATGTATAAAATATAGTGTGTATGTGTATGCTTAGGAAGAAATTTTAAAAACAAAATAAAATGCAAGTTAACTCAGGCCCAGAACTGGAAGAACAGTTAAGAGAGGCTGGGACTGCTATGTCATAAATTAATCTTGATGTCCTACGGGGCTCCTGTACCCTTGGATTTAAATGAGGTTGTGCTGGGAGGAGCTAGCAGGAGGAGTCTACAGTGCAGACTTCTTTCTGCAAGCAGAGGCCAGCCCTCGACAAGGGTTTGGTTCAGGACTGGCCACTGAGGTGCTGAGCACCTGGGCTTTTCCTCCTGGCAGACAGCGATCTGAGAGAGGCTGAGGTTGGTTTCCAGACCATTCCTCATGCTCTAGAGTTAGTGAATTTCTTCACTCCCGATGTGAGGCCTCTTTCCTTCATATATGTATAGGGAAGCTAAGACGAGGTGTCTTTTCAAAGGCCAGGGAGGGGATATCTGACCTTTTTAAAGATTCAATTTTTATTCTAACTTTTTAAATTATGCAGGAAAAGAAACGTGCAAATACACAATTCTTTTTCTTTTCTTTTTTTTTTTTTTTTTTTTTTTTTTTTGAGACAAGGTCTCACTCTGTCACCCAGGCTGGAGTGCAATGGCATGATCTCAGCTCACTGCAACCTCCACCTCCCAGGTTCAAACAATTCTCCTGCCTCAACCTCCCAAGTAGCTGGGATTACAGTCTCCCATCACCATGCCTGGCTAATTTTTTGCATTTTTAGTAGAGATGGGATTTTGCCATGTACCAAGCTAGTCTCGAGCTCCTGACCTCAGGTGATCCACCTGCCTCAGCCTGCCAAAGTGCTGGTATTACAGGCATGAGCCAACACACTTGGCCAAATACACAATTCTGTCCCCCAGATTCTTGGACAGAAGAGCAGATCTCAAGAGGGGCTTCCACTGAAACCCCACCTGACCCTCACAACCTGGTGAGCAGCACCAGGCAGCCTTCAGAGATTGCCAGGCCCTGGTCTCCAGTCCTCTCTTTCTTGCTACCCCCCTCTCTGTCTCCACCCCTCTGCCTTCTCTGAGCATGGAAATAGCCAAGTAGAGCCACAGTTCTGGGCAGAGCTGCTCCGAAGCCTGTTACTCCCTAGGAAGAGCTGGCGGGCTGACCAGGTAAACACTAACGCAGGTAGTGTTGGCATCACTGACCATGGTTTTGCATCACAAGGAGACATAAAGACCAGAGACTACTTAGTGAATTTATCAATGGACCAATCCACTGAGCCTACCGTGGACCACCCACATGTCACCTGTTCACCAAGAGAAGGTTGGTCAACTTGTACCTTACAGAGTGGCTGACACAAGCCAAACATTAGAATATAAATGATGAATGAAATATTTGACTGTGCTTATACTAAAAAAAGAAAATATGAAGGACTTCTCAAACTAAAAATAGAAAACCACCTCTTTGCTCACGTTCCAAGCATGAGCAGAGGCCACAGTGGACCTCGAACGAAGGCCACATTTTCACATTTTGGGATTTCTCTGGCCTATAATCTAAAAGAAAAGGCAAAGGGGGTAGTTGAAAAAAAGAAGCTCAGAACTTTGATATTATGCTGCTTGTTGCACAACATTATCTGCTTCAAAAGAAAAAGAACATGCAACATTTCTTTTGTGTTTCTGCCTGTAGTCACCGAAATCAGTCTTTCTCTGAAAGACATTTAACAGTTTTCACCATGTTACGTAAACCAGTGATAGGAGCTCCCAGAAATTTGCTTTGGGTTGGTGAACTACCTTCTACCGAGTTAAACATGTTTGGTCATTGTGCATGTCTGCTGTTTCTACTATATTTTAATATTCTGAGGTTTCTGTATTATTTTGTTTTCAGTTATTACCTCTTTTTTCAAAAGCTAAAGATACAGAAACTAGTTGAGAAGGCTTTCTGGGCATCAAATTATCTCTTACCAAGTATGCCGATGACTTCTGTGTCAATGAATTTCAAACACATGGCCCACGTTTCCCTTAACAGCTCATGACTTCTGAAATGCAGGGGAAAGAGGCTTTGCAAAGTCTTCCCATAGTGCTTTTCCAAACCCCTTGCCGGAGACCAAATGCACTTTGATTTCCACATGACGTTTTCCCCAAATAGCTGATGTGACATGTCAAAAATCAGTTATTAAGAATAAGTGCACACAGGCGTAAATACATATAGATACATATCTACAAGTGGGTGTTTATTTTTAAAGCTAGATTGTAATAGAGAGTTGATGCTGAGATTTCAAGATACAATTCAGGAAATATGGAATTGGTAATAAAACGGTATAAAGCAAACACTGTTAGAACTACAGCAATTCAGAACTTCTTAATGGGGAATCATGTTAATTCCATTTCTTTCTTTTCCTTTTTCTTTTTTTAACATGCCCATGAGACAATGCGGTGACTTTTGTCAGAACAGCATTCTCCATTCTGGCTGTGGGTGACGGCCTGAGCCCCGGTACAGTATTCCTGCTGGCCTCAGACGGCCCTCCCAGGTAAAACCTGGGGCCAGCCTGTCCGCAATCTGAAATGCTCTCCAGATTATTCCAAATGTGCATGTTAATGACCATCAGATCTGAGAGCGGGTGGAGAAGTTAAGATAAATAGAGAAAATCCTGACCGTGTTTGCTTTGGACCACACGAGACTCAAATTATTTTGAGGCTTTAAGGATGATGCTTGCAGGGCACTCAAGGACAGCTTCAGCAGCGGATGCTTGGCCTCTTGTTTCTTTGGGCTAAAAGCTCTGAAATTTGAGAAGCCGCTGCTGTGCCTGCAAAAAGCACTGAAACGGGACTGAAAGAGACACACGGAAACCCACCGGAGCTGCCGAAAAGGGTGACTAGGGGGCATCCTCTGGGGGGCGTCCTCTGGGGAGGGTCCTCTAGGGGGCGTCTCTGGGGGGGATCCTCTGGGGGGGTCCTCTGGGGAGCATCCTCTAGGGGGCGTCCTCTAGGGGACTTCTCTGGGGAGTGTCCTCTAGGGGGCGTCCTCTAGGGGGCGTCCTCTAGGGAGCTTCTCTGGGGAGCGTCCTCTGGGGAGCATCCTCTGGGAAGCGTCCTCTAGGGGGCTTCTCTGGGGGGCTTCTCTGGGGGGCTTCTCTGGGGGGATCCTCTAGGGGGCGTCCTCTAGGGGACGAAGCAGTGAATGAACCGCAGAACTTGAGGGTGGGTCAGCAAAGCAAAGCCCCTGATCCCACGTCTCCCTCTTACACCCGCACACGGAGAAGGGGGTGCAGAGGGGAACACACACGCTCTTCAAGATAAATTAGCAGTAGAAGCCAATTATTATCTATTTAAAAAAACATAGTCTCCTACTAAGTCAATCCTGAGGCAAAGACTGGCACTCCTACCTCCATGCCTGGCCTCCAAGCCGTGAGGGAAGGATCCTGTTTAGTTTTCATCAAAACCATTTGAGGAATAAAAACATGTTCCTTTCATTTGAAAATCAAGTAGCTAATATTGGTGGTGGCGCTTACAGTGGGGTCTCTTGTGAGTTCATGTGAGGCCAAGAGTGAAGAGAGGAGACTTTCTTTGCCATGGAGCATCTGCCTGCTTTTACATTATTGTTAATTGAATTAATACCCTTAGCCTTAAATACCTGGATACTTTGTAGGTGAAAGGCCAAAGAAGGAATCAGAGCCACTGGAGACGAACCAATCATTAAAAGCGGTGGGAAGCGAGGACCGACCGAGAGTGGCAGCCCTCACGCTGGGTGCCACAGGAGAGCATTGCACATGGGCCATCTCACGCTGTCTCCCAGGTTCCTCTCTCCTGCTCCCTAATATTTTTAAGCACCAATGCAGATAATTCAGCTCTTCTGAAAACCCAAGTCTAACTTAATTATAGTTCTGCTAAAGGGGGAAAAATGATATTAGATGCCCAAGCTAAAATAAAATGAACTCCACTTTTTTCTTTCTTTATTAGATTTTAATGGTATTATTATAATAATTATGCTTTTCATTAATTTTTCCATGCTTATTCAGTACAGTTCCCTGCAGATTTGAATCATATTTAACGTATAATTATGGCGGTCCATTTTCAGAAGAAAACGTGAATGTGGGGATGTGGGAATCCACCTGGGCTTCCTAAATTAAAGAAAGGCAGCAAGGGGCCAGCTCGGCAGGTGTGTCGGGCCAGACAGGGCAGTAGAGCCAGTCTCATACGCTCTTAGGGTAGCAGGGAGCTGCCCGCTCCAGCTTGGATTCACTGTGTTGTGCGTGATTCAAGTCAGCTCTGGAGGCCTCGAAGTTGAGTGGGTGAAACATGCCAGTGTGTGTTTGCTTCCAGTTTCTGGGGGGATTCAAGGTGGAACGAAGCAGTGGGCAGGTCCCAACTCTCCTGTTAGACTTCGGACACCAGGCGCTCTCTGTGGTGTCTGGGGACTCCATCTCCATGCAGACCACTTAGAGACAAGAAGGCCAACGAAGTCCACACGCAATTTTAAACAACTCAGCTGACATATTAATCCATTGTTTTACCTCCTGTTCAATGAGGGATGAAGACTGTCCACTGCTTAACATGGGAAGTTTAGTCATGAGACAGGTTTATCTAACAGCAAGCCTCAGATCCCTTGTTCCTCCAGCTAAAGGAAAGAGGGGAATGAGGGCAGGAGTGGAGGCTGGGGTGAGTGAGCACAGAGCCCCCGGAGGGAACATGGGAGATGAGCGTGAAAGGGTCCCTGCTTAGGAGCAGGGGAGATCCCCATGTGCAGGGAAACTTCCGGAGGAAAGTCCTAGAGGCCCTTCCACTGCCGGGGGAGGGAAGGAGAGACAGAAAAACCTGAGAGAGAGGCAGAGGGACAGAGATAGAGAGAAGGGGAGCGAGTGTGAGAGAGAGACAGAAAGCAGGCAGACAGAGACAGACAGAGAAGGGGAGTGAGAGAAGGAGAGAGGGAGAGACAGGGAAAGGAGGGAGACAGACAGGAGAGAGAGATGGGAGAATCTAAGGGAAGAGAAGAGGGAAGGAGATGGGAAAGTCTGGGATCCCAGGGTAACAAACACAGACTTTCTGGCATTACACAGAATCGTTTAAAATACGAGCTTTTCCACGGAAGCTGGTCCACCTTGGGTAAAGTACTTACCCTCTTTTAAGCTAGTTTCTCCTCTATAAAATCATGTCGGCCCAAGCACGACTGTTTTGAGGAGCCGCCCAGGGAGCCACGGTGGGGTGAGCTGCTGACGGCCGTGCCCGTCCTCTTGCAGGTCCCAGAGATGCGGGGAGAAAGCCTTGGACACACCTTGCCCCTGAGGCCTGCCTGGGGAGGTGCCATTCCAAGCTCTCAGTCCCCAGGGACTCGGAGCAGCCTGGGCCTCTGCTCTCTGCAGCAGATTCCTACATCAGTGCTGTGTCCTGCAGACACTTGGGGAGTGCCTTCCATGCAGGGCAGCCAAAGCCAGACCATGCACCAGGCCCCAACACCCAACCAGGACGTGGTGCCCGTGGGGACTCCACCCTCCCCTCTGGATGGCAGGCACATGCTTGGCAGCCTGCAAACCTCTGCAGTGGGCCCAGGGGCAACACCAGAGCTGCATTTATTTCTCCAAGACCCATCACGTGACTCATGTGAGTGCTCCAGGAGCGAACTCCTGCGGTGGCATCTTCTCTTCTTCCCCCGTGGGGAGCTGCCTTCTGAGACACACGGCGAATGACGGACCTCAGCCTCCAAGGCTGTTGTTCTGATGCCACTGGGCACTGGGCCCCGGCCACAGCCCAGACAACGGTGTCAGGAAGTCACCCCTCCCCCTCAGGGATGAAACCAGAGCACGGAGATACCAGGTGAGTTTGCCCAAAACCACCCCAGCACCCTGGCCCTCAGAGCCAAGTTCTCTGCATGAAGTTAGATCTGAGAGCAGAAAGATCACCAGTGATAGACTCTTGTCCAGGACACGTGACATGGCCAGACCCTAAGCCTAACACCCTCCCTGCTGGTCCTGAGCATGGTGGGCAGGACATGGCCGCATGGGAGGGCAGCTGTTGTCAGGGAACAGGCACACCACACAGGCCAGGCGGCCACCAGGGTGGGATGTGGCTCCGCGTCTGCTCCCCCAGTCAGTGCTGTGGGTCTGCAGAGTGCCCCACACAAAACCATTCCTGCCAATGAGACACAGACTCTGGAGCACCTTTAGCCATTCAGTAGAAGCATGGTATCTGCCTCAGTTTCCTTATTTATAAGCTAGAACTCACATGCCTGCCTTTTGGGATTGTTTAGAAACTGAAATAAGAACATAGAACAGACAGCAAGGGATTCCTCACCTCACCTGGGCATACCTTCTCTTCCTCCCATGCCCTAGAAAAGCTGCAAACAACCCCAGGCAGTAGAGGTGATGGCGTGGAACTGCGGCTCAGGGCAGTGCTGGAGGAAGCACTTGCACCCCGTTTTGTGGAGTATGGTGTAGAGGGGGCCAGACTTGTGGGAAGAGGTCACTCCCTGATCCAGGGCACTTGAAAGCCCTCAGCGCCCACCTCATGGGGAGGGTGTGGAACTGAGACCAGGCCCTGGCAGCTGCCTTCACGCCGGCCTGTGCTCACATCATCCCCAGCCCATGGGGATGCTGCTGGGGCTTAGCCAGCTCCCCGCACTGCTGGAGTGGAAGAAGAAAGGAGACCCCAGCCCAGCCAGCATTGCGGTAGCCTCAAGCCTCAGCCTGGACAACCTGCTGGCATCTGCCTCCGAATCTGCAGTCTCTGAAGCCAGTGATGTGTGTCCCAGGGTCAAGCCACCCACTGGAGAAAAGTTAAACCTAAGGAAGAAACACAGGCCCCTGGGATTTAAGCCAATGGATTTATTCTTTTGCAATGAATCAAAATTTTTTATCATTAAAAAATGTGATAAACATGACTAAAATTTTGATGCTGCCGAAAGTACACTGCGTGTGTGCTGACATTCTGTTTGGTTGCGCTTAGAGCGTGAGTCCCCAAAGGCAACTGAGCAGAATCATGGTCTGTGCTGGGCAGGTGTGAGGAGTGACTGCAGGGGCTGGGCGGGTCTAGGACAGGCAGGCAGTGTCATGCAAAGGCAGGGACGGCGGCAGGCAGCGAGCGAGGCCCACGCATCCACATGTGCGTTTCCTGCATCTTATCTGTTAGGAAATACGAGTGCTTTCTGGAACAGGAAGCATGAATCCCCACAGCAGTTGTGGATGTCCAAGCATTTGGGTTTCTCGAAGCTGATTTTCACTTTGCAGAATGTGCACTGGAGCTCACTTGAATGCAAGTGTCCTTCCTCATTATAGACAAGCACATTTCCACGTCTTTGCAAATGTGTGGGTGTGTGTGCCCAGGCCAGGCCTGTGTGTGTTGATTGCGTGTGTGTGTCTGGTCAGGGATGTCTGTGTGGCCTGGGTATCCAGGCACTAGTTGCAGAAATGGATCTGAAGCCCCTCCAGAGGTGGGTCCAGCCAGCCCACCCTGTGCTATTTGCTTGGTGTGTCTGTGTCAGGGCAGCAACTTGGCTCCTGTCTGCCCTCTTGGTTTCCTGGCCCCATCCCCTATGCAGCTCGGCCCTCAGGATGGCCCTTTCTGGAGTGTTGGAAGGATGTACTGGCTTCCTGGCCCAGTGCCTATTGTTCCCCTGGCTGTGGATGTGGTGATCTTGTGTTTCCCTCATTCCTTCCCACAGATCAGCCTCTGGTGCTCTGCATTGCCTCCTGGATGCCCTCCAGGGAACAAACCCTGGCTTCACCCAACAGTGTGGGCTCTGGTCCTAGGACATGTCCATCATGGGCAATCTTGCCATTGCTGTGTGGTCCAGGGTTTTCAGACTCTGCAGGCTCTGGATGAAGAATCTTCCTGCCTTGTCCAGCCTCTGGGGCCCTAGTGCTCTTGGGCATGGGGTCACATCATTCCAACTCCCGCCTCCATCCTCATGCAGCCTCCTCCCTGTGTGTCTCTCCAAGGGCAGTTGCTGCTGGATTTATGACCCATCCTAAATTTGGATGATCTCATTTGGACATCTTTAACTTAATTTTGAGGACTTTTTTCCAAGTAAGGCCACATTCTCAGCCTCTGAGGGTTAAGATGCGGACACATCTCTTTGGGGCCACAGTTGAGCCCACTGTAGGAGGCATCCTCTGTCTCTCCTGTAGCCCCATCGCACCGGAACTAAAGGTAACCTTAGAGGGTAACTGTTAGGATGCAGCTGGGGAGAGACAAGACAGGAAGTGGAGCAGGCACGCAAGAGGGAGAGGCCCTCAGATCCGGCGCCACACGCTCCCCAGAGCTCCTGCTCCTCAGACCAGGCCCTGCACGCACCCCAGAGCTCCTGCTGCTCCTGTGCTGCCTGCTTCCGCCCGTGCGCCACACCTGTGAGGAAGACAGCAGCAGGCTGGGTGGGCGGGTGCAGGCATGTAGTTTGCCAGATGCATCCTGCTTCTGTGATGCAGACACGGGAAGGCAATGGAGGCGTTGGTCGTGCACACACATGCACTGGGCTCCAGGCCCACAGACCAGTGTGGCTGGGGCGACTCAGGGAAGGGGCTCACTGTGAGGGGGTCATGGAAAGCCCTGCAGACCACCGTGGGAACACGGGTGTCGACCGTGAGTGTGGCGGTAACCGCAATGCCATGTGGGCTGGGAAGGGGAGCATCAGGCCCATCACCTCAGGGGAGGGACCTGGGCGAGGCTGAGAGGAGCAGGGTGACTGAAAGCTGTCCACGATCACCCGGGAAGGGCCACAAGAAGAACGACGCAGGCCTTGCCACAGACGCCAGAAGATTCCATCCAGCTGCTACACTAAAATCAGTGTGGTACTGGTCGGGGAATGGGCCAGTGGAAAACACAGGTCCTAGAAGCCGGGAGGTGTGTGATCTGCTGATTACAGAGTAAGGGTAGTTCTGACGGCGTCAGTGAAGGGCTTCCTGTTCCAGCAATGCGGCTGCACCACTCTCATTTAGAAGGAAAGAGTCACACTCCTGCCGTCCACCAGCAATAGGAGTAAAATGCAGACAGATGAAAGACTTACCGGAGAAAGATAAAATAATAAGCTCACTGCAGACGCTCCTGGGAGTCCACACATACACCACGGGCTGCTGGCTGATGGGGAGCTCTGGAGCTGTAAAGGAGATGCCTTTGACCTCACACACATCAAAATCACTTCCTATGGTGAAAATGCAACAAAATGTCAATAGACAAGCAAGAGATTTGGAGAAAGAGTACATGTAGCAGGTCCAAAGAGAAAATCCGCTACGCAGAGGAAGAGGTAGCTCAGAGATGAGCAGGTGCAATGGCCGACAGGGCAAGAAACAGTGCTCAGACTGTGGAAGGAGGGATGTGCAAGTGAAGGTCATGATGGCAAAAGTTGAAACCAGCAATGCCACTCTGCAGCCTCCGAGAGGCAAGAGGAAGAGCACTCACACCCAGGGTGGAAATGTAAAGTTCAATAACCTCTGTGAAAAACAAAATCTATTACAATTAGGGAAGCACATACACTTTGTCCCAGTCATCTGACCCTTGGGAATCAATCTCCTACCCCTAAAAGTGCCAGCATTTGCAAAGTCGCAAGCGGCAAGTTTGTTCACAGCTGCAAAAAGCCAGCAGCAGGGCGAGAAGCCACTCCGGTAATCCTGGTTCATTCCCACAGTGAAATACTAGGTAGCACGGAGAAGGACCAAGAAAGCTGCCTGACAGAGAAAGATCCTGGAGTGTCTTTAAGCAGTAAAAGATGTGTAGAAATATGATTGTTCTTGTGTGAAATCACAGAAGGGGTGAGAGAAAAGAAAACTCTGCCTGCACTGAACAAAAAGGAATGTGTGAGCCGTCTTTTTAAATCTCAGAATTTGCATATTTGTATGAATGCATTTAGTCACACACATTTGCATAAAATGCAATGTGTGTTTATACCTGAGTGGGCGTTCTCTACGTGCCTCCCTGGACTTAACACTCAGCTCTGTTTTGATGGAAATTTACATTTCCTTTCTTTACCAACTGTTGCCTGAAACGTCCCATGTCCAATGTGCTAGTTAATTAAATGGAGGTATTTGAAGGGCTGCCTTAACCCTAACCCGACCTCTGGCTCAATGAGCTAAAACATGCCCCGGAGGAAAGGTGAATACTGAGGGATGGTATAATGGAGAAACCTGCCGTATCCAAAACCACCTTCCCTGAGAGCTCCTCTCCTCATGGGAGATTCGTCTGTGGTCTGGGGATTGTGGGGTTCATCCCTTTTGAGGACTGAGAAGAAAAGAGGTGTGATTGATAATTATGCAACAATAGGTCTTCGAATGTAAAAGCTCGCAGACATAGGCCCCCTAAGCAATGGGACAAGGACTCCGTAGACCGGACATTCATGAGGCTCCTCTGAGCCTTCTTCTCCGTGAGGGCTTGTCCTTGTTCAGCTGAGCCCAGTGTTAGCAAAGCTCCTAAGCCAGCCTAGGAAGGATCCCCCAGCGCGACATCCGGCCAGACCTTTCCTCCTGCACTCTTGGTATCTGGCCAAATTCTTCCTGGTGGTTTTCCGGCTCCCTTCCACTCACCCCACCATACATCTCTGCTGGCCCTTCTTTTATTTAAGTTGAACTCAGCCCCTCTCTCCTGTTGCAAGTCTTGAGTAAAGTCTTCTTTCTGTTTCTACCACCCATTAGAATAATTTCTCTGTAACAAATTTGAAGTGGTGCTTTTTTCATGCAAATTTGCTTTCAAAGCTCCAGTCATCCCCAGCTGGATTCTGAAGCCTCAGAACTGTCCCTTGACAGGACCTAGGGAAAAGGGAGGCACATAACCTCCTGGGCCCTGGGTGGAAAGCACCCCACAGATGACCCTGCAACAGGCACCCCGGACCATCTGTGGCCCAGGGAGGCTGGGTGCCTGAAGAAGTCAGGAAAATTTCTGTGAACCCTGAAGGAGCCAGTCCCTCAAGAGAGATCTCGAGTGGCAACTGGTCCTAAATTCAAATAGAACCCAGAGGCCAGCGGCTGACTCGAGGCCACATGGGTGCTCAGTGTTCCAACTCTGTTCCTGTTCAAGTGTCTGAATTGATGGTTGCCTGCAAAACCCATTTCACCTCCTGGACCTAACGGAAGACTATGACCTGAGTGGACCAATCAGAACTGAGCACGTTTGCATCTCTCATTTGCATAGTGGACCAGGGTGGAAACCTCGGTGGGAACTTTCTCATAAAAGATATTCCCCCCTCTTTGTTCTCTCAGAGCACACCTTTGTTTTGAACCAAGGTTGTATCTCCTCAGTGTGCCGTCTGTTTGCTGGAAAAAAATCTCTTTCCGTTTTTAAAAAGAAAATCCTTTTCAGTAAGTAGATTTGTTAACATTTCCAAAATCCAATGGTGCTGGGTGCACTGGTGCCACCTCTGATGTGGCACACAGGGGCCCTGCAAACTCCCATCCCTGGATGTTCAAGGAGAGCCTTTGCTGACAGAATGAACTTCTTACTGTCATAAATTTAGTAAGTTTGAGAAAAAATTCTGGTCTTGTAATTTTCCCAAGTGATGCTGTATTGTTTTATAGTGTGCATGTTGTGGACTGTAGAATAATATCCCTGGAGTGTCAGCTGGCCAGAGATGGACACAGGGCAACCTTGAGTCACAGCTCCTACAAGGTGAAACCCCTGATTGAAAATGGATTTACTCAGAGAGGCCTGGAAAGGTAACACGAGAGGGGCCCTTTGAATATTACCATATAAATGAAACCCACGTCTGAGTTGATAAAATGTTTGAAAAATGCTTTTTTTCTAAGGAATGGTTTGTAAGTTGTTTTATTTATTGAATCCTCACCTGAATATTCGGAGTATCTTATTTTGGAAGATGTGTGATATAACCAAGCACAGCACACAGAGGGCACGTGCACGATAATTAATACCTGTGGAAGACAGGCTGCAGGAGGCTTCCAACACAGAATGGGAAATGCACATTCTAATTTAATTTTAATGTAAAAAAATTCCTAAGAGTATCACAGAATGTATTTGTTGACATTTAAAGTTATACAATTTACACACAAAATAAACCAGTATTTGTCCCTTCGTAGGCAAATGAAAATGGCAGCGACTCCTGCCGTTTCTTCCATAAGTGAATAAAGACACAGATACATAAGCCTTTGTGGGGATCCATTTCCTCGCCTTTGCCTTGGCAGGACTCTGTCTGTGTGTCTGTGGGTGGTGACTGTGCCAGGCAGGTGACAGGAGAGCGCTGTGCCCTAACATGGCCTCAAAAAGGAAAACCAAGGCTGAGGGAGGAAGCACCTTCCGCAGGCATCCACCGAAATCCATTTCCCCCATTAACACCAGCAGTCACAATCCTTCACAAATCAGTAATTTAAATGACACTGACGATGAATACGGACAGCAATATTCTGTAGACGTATTTTCAGACTCATCCTCAGTGTTGGTTCAAGGTACAGCCACAAAGGAAGATTCCAGTTTCAATGTGGGACCATCTCTCCCTCCTCCTACTTTCTGGAAAGCACATCACGTGCCCTTTAACCCACTTCCCCTGCTACCCTGGCACATCCTTAGGCCAATTCCAGAAAGGTTTTGTGTAAGGAGAATGTCACAAATGAGTCATTGAAGAATACGCACCACTCGGCATGTAAGGCCTCATTTTTCTGTAAGGAAAACCTGACATCATTATTTTACCTTCAGGGTTCTCAAGAAGAAAACATCCCCATACAGGACCCATCCCTGACTCCAAATTCCCAAGGCTCCGGAGCTTTCTTCTTGGTGACCTCTCACCTCTGCGGATGCCCCCAGAGGTAGCTCTGGCCCAAAGGTGGCCCCGGGTTCTGCAGCTGTGGCCTCTAAAGGTGCCTGCCTAGAGACTAAGAAGAAAATCACTGAAGAGATGCTCATCCACGCAGGAAAAGGGGTTGACAAGCGGAAGCACAGTGCCTTGATCTGGGGCTCGCGGCAGCAAATGCCCTTTCTTTTTTTTTTAAAAAAAAAAAAAAAGAAAAAATCTTTTATTTTAGTTTCAAGGGTACATGTGCAGGTTGCATGTCGTAGGGGTTTGTTGTTCAGATTATTTCATCATCCTGGTGATAAGCATGGTACCTGGTAGGTATTTCTTTTCATCTTCATCCTCCCCTCATCCTCCACCCTCAAGTAGACCTGAGTGTCTGTTGTTCCTCTCTTTGTGTCCGTGAGTGCTCAATATTTAGATCCCACTTATAACTGAGAACATGCAGTCTTTGGTTTTCTGTTCCTGAATTAGTTTGCCTAGGTTAATGGCCTCCAGCTCCAACCATGTTGCTGCAAAGGATGTGATCTCACTCTTTTTTGTGGCCACAGATTATTCCATGAGGTATATGTACCACATTTTTTTTCTCCAGCCTACTATTGTTGGAAATCTGGGTTGATTCCATGTCTTCATTATTGTGAATAGAGCTGTGATGAACAGATGTGTGCATGTATCTTTATGGTAGAACAATGTATATCCCTTTGGGTATATAACCAAACATGGGAGAGTTGGATCTAATGATAGTTTCCTTGTAAGTTCTTTGAGAAATCTCCAAACTGCATTCCACAGTTGTTGAACCAAATTGACTTCTCAACAGAGTGTAGAAGTGTTCCATTTTCTCCCCAACCTTGCCAACATCTGTTACTGTTTTACTTTTTAATCGTAACCATTCTGACTGCTGTGAGATGGCATCTCATTGTAGTTTTGGTTGCATTCCTCTAATGACGAATGATGTAGAGCATTTACTCATATGCTTGTTGGCTGTGGGTATGCCTTCTTTTGAAAAGTGTCTGTTCATGTCTTTTGCCCACATTTTAACGGGGTTGGTTGATTTTTGCTTGTTAATTTGTTTAAGTTTCTTATAAATTCTAGATATTAAACCTTTGCAGATGCATAACTTGCAAATATTTTCTCCCCTTCTGTACAGTGTCTGTTTGTTGATAGTTTCTTTAGCTGGGCAGAAGCTCTTTAGTTTAATTAGGGGACCCCTCATTTGTCAATTTTTGCTTTTATTGCAATTGTTCTTGGATCTTTGTCATGAAGTTTTTGCCAGGCCTACGTCCAGAATGATATTTCCTAGGTTTTCTTCTAGAATTTTTATAGGTTTTGGTCTTACATTTAAGTCTTTAATTCATCTTGAATTTATTTTTGTATATGGTGAAAGGAAGGGGCCCAGTTTCAATCTTCTGCATATGGCTAGCCAATTATCCCAGAACTATTTATGGAATTATGAAAAACTATTCTAAAATTCATATGGAACCAAAAAAGAGCCTAAATACCCAAAGCAATCCTAAGCCAAAGGAACAAACCTGGAGATATCACACACTTGACTGACTTCAAACTATACTACAAAGCTACAGTAACCAAAACTTGACAGTACTGGTACCAAAACAGGCACATTGACCAATGGAACATAATCGAGAGCCTAGAAATAAAGCCACACGTCTACAGCCGTGTGAGTTTTGACAAAGCTGACAAAGACACACAATGTCCTCTCTGTCTTAATGTCTGTCTTCCTTTGCCAGTCAAGAGCATGTGAGGCAGAGATGTGGCCTCAGGAGTCTGCACCAATCATGAGCTGCGTGTCCAGGTCCTATCCAGTGACCAAAGGGACTTTGACCTGCTGTCCCCATGAGACTCATGGCCCAGGGCAGGGAATTACACACAACAAAGAAGAGAAGGCTCAGTTCCATTTGTTCGTGATGACCTGCTTTTAATAACAAACTTAACAGACAAATGCAAACTTGATCAGGATAGAATTAAGGGCTCTGGAGGCAGATATGCCTGAGCCTACATGGAGGGTGTCCATCCTGCTATGTGACCAGGGGCCAGTGGCCCTGAGATAAGCATTGCTGCTCCCTAAACACCCTAATATTTTAGGGCCCATGTGGTGAGACACCCCTGAGACCACATGAGATGGAGTGAGACAGCTCCCAGACTAGCGTCCATGTTCAGGACAAACACAGGCCAACTCCGGCCCAGTCCCCGTGCTCGGGACAGACACAGGCTGACTGGCACTCCACACCTTCCTGGTGCTCGGGCTGCCCCTGCATGAAGTGCCAGGCCTGCCTGCGGCTCCTTCTGCCCTGCAGGAAGCCATGACTTTGGCTGCATCTCTGGGGTTGCCCAGGTGTTGAGCCAGCTTCTGGGAACTGGTGTGGGGATGTCAGGGGTCTGGCGTCACCCTCCTGGGAGGCTGACTCATACCTATTAGAAAAATCACAAGGAGGAAGAGAGCTCAGCCTCTCTCACCCTCGTGTGGGAGGCGGGTCTCTCCGCACTGAGGCCAAGCTGGACAGGAAAATCACAGACCCCAGAGCTGCCTCGCTGTGAAGCTGAGAACCAGTGTGGAGCCAAGGAAGTTCCCACGGAGAAAGGAAGATGGGCTGGCTGAAGGCGTAAGCATTGGGCAGCCTCAACCTCAGCCAGGTGGTCAGGAGCTGGGCGGAACAGCAGTCTTTGGGAGCTTCACGTGCTCATGGATCCCATATCATGTTCTGACAAAGAGCACCAGCCCAAGCCCCAAAGAGGAGTCTGCTCTTCGGGCTGCACACCCCAGGAGTGCCTGCTGACAACTGCAGAGTACACACCCTTCTTCCCTGATCCCTTGTATTTCCCTATGAAAAAAAAGAAAAGAAAAGAAGAAAAAGGAAAAAGGAAAGGAAAGGAAGAAGAGTGGAAGAGAGAAAGAGAAACAGAGAAAGAAAGAAAAAGAAAGAAAGGAAAGAAAGAAAGGAAGAAAGAAAGAAAGAAAGAAAGAAAGAAAGAAAGAAAGAAAGAAAGAAAGAAAGAAAGAAAGAAAGAAGGAAGGAAGGAAGGAAGGAAGGAAGGAAGGAAGGAAGGAAGGAAGGAAGGAAGGAAGGAAGGAAAGAAGGGAAGGAAGAGAGAGAGAAAGAAAGAGAAAGAGGAAGGAAGGAAGGAAGGAAGGAAGGAAGGAAGGAAGGAAGGAAGGAAGGAAGGAAGGAAGGAAGGCTGGCTCACACCTGTAATCCCAGCACTTTGGGAGGCCGATGTGGGCCGATCACCTGAGGTCAGGAGTTTGAGACCAGCCTGGCCAACATGGTGAAACCCCGTCTCTACTAAAAGTACAAAAATTAGCCAGCATGGTGGCAGGCCCCTGTAATCCCAGCTACTCAGGAGGCTGAGGCAGGAGAATCCCTTGAACCCAGGAGGTGGAGGTTGCAGTGAGCCAAGATCACGCCACTGCACTCCGGCTTGGGTGATAAGAGTGAGAGTCCGTCTGAAAAAAAAAAAGAAAAGAAAAGAAAGAAAGAATAAAAAGGACCTAGGACTGCAGGGGCAGGGAGATGCAAGGATCCTCCACTTCGGCCTTCTGTGTCTCCATTATTCACTTAACCAATGTGAGGCGGCCTGTCCCGGAACTCTTGGTACGACTCCATGGGCCAACACAGACATGCTCTGTTGTTCCACAATAGACTCACTGCACTGCTACTGAAGGTCCCTGTGCCCTCGATTAGCAGAGGCGTCGTCCCCAGCAGCAGTTTCATCATCTGTAACGCGAGCTCTGGAACCAGATTCAAGTTCTCAAACCTCAGTGTGTCTTAGCAGCACCCAGAAAGCCAGACACAGAACAGCCGGGGTGAGGTGGTCCCTGGAAACTGTGAGGCTCACAAACACACCCGGGAATTCACAGACAAGGCGTCTCTCCCTCCTTCCACTCTGCCTGCTGGGACTCCAGGAAGATCTCCATTTGTAAGGCATATGCACATTTCTTTATGCCACGAATGTCTTTGGAGTTCACAGAGAATAGATTTTCTATAATCTTTTTATTTTTATTTATTTATTTTATTTTATTTATTTATTTTTTGAGACAGGGTCTTGCTGTGCCTCCCAGGCTGGAAGGCAATGGTGCAATCTCAGTTCACTACAACCTCCATCTCCTAGGCTCCAGTAATCCTCCCACCTCAGCCTCTTGAGTGACTGGGACTACATGTACACATCAACATGACCGGCAAACTTTTGTATTTTTTGTAGAGAGGGGATTTCACCATGTTGCCCAGGCTGGTCTCAAACTCCTGAACTCAAGCGATCTGCCCACTCAGTCTCCCAATATGCTCTTCTTTTAAATGTCTCAGGACCGGGAAACCTTGGGGCCAGCCTTATTGGAAGGCATCCAGCTTGCTTGGGTACCTTGGGGTCGATGGCGGTCAGGCACCAAGAGGAGAGTAGAGGGTGGACCATCTCCCCAGCCCAGGCCATCTGGTTTCTGCCATTAAACCCCCCAGTTGCAGTAGGTAATTTTCTGAAGCTATACTTGGAAGGTTTGGCAAACCAATATTTATGTTTGGAAACAAACAAACAAACGAAAAACATTGCACAGAGTTTGGATGTCTTCTTCAAATCTCATATTGAGATGTGGTCCCCAGCATTGGCGTGGGGTCTGGTGGGAGGCGTTTGGATGGTGGGGGTGGATCCCACGTGGCTTGGTGCCATCCTGGTGATGGTGAGTTCACCCGAGATCTGGTTGTTTAAAGGTGTATAGCACCTCCTCCTCCACCCACGTGCTCCCCGCTCTCACCACGTGACTGCCTGCTCCCACTTCGCCTTCTGCCATGAGCAAAATCTCCCTGAGGCCTCCCCAGAAGCAGAGAAGATGTCAGCACTGTGCTTCTTGTACAGTCCACAGAACCACACGCCAATTAAACCTTTTTTCTTTATAAATTACCCAGTCTCAGGTATTCCTTTATGTGCAAGAATGTCCTAACACACCACCCAAGGTATAAATAAAAATACAAGACGTAATGAGTTTTCCTCCTGGGACAGGGACAAACGCATTCATAGGGGTCAGGGGCTGGTCTTGAAGCCCCTTGATGGTCTGGCCCTGGGGCTCATGGCCTCCCCAGCATTTTGATCCCAGTTCCACTGCAGAAATTCCTACAGCTTGGTCATCTCAAGAAAGCCCTCGCAGGGTTCCACTGGAAAGCCGACCACTGATGGCCGTGGCCCGCAGCTGCTTTGTTCCATAAGCCAGAGGAAACACTCTTCAACAAACACTGATGAGGTCGGCCTGTGGAGCCGGTGCTTCCTCAGAACCACGAGGCTGGCGGGGAGGCTCCAGAGCGGTCTCCTCCCTGAATACACTTTGCCAGATGGCGAGGCCCTTCCCAGCAGTTGAACGTTTGTGGGGAGAATGTGTTTGGCATTCCCAAGCTGCTCACATCAATGTATAATTAAAGGAAGAGAGAAAACCTCTAAACATTCAACTACAGACTATGGCACGTGGTACGGGGCTGCAACTTCTTTCCAAGTATGCTCAAGGCAGACCTCCCCTTGATGAGCAGAGAGACGTCTTCCGGAGCCCTCATCCCCAAGACCATCCTTCATCCTAAGGGTATCTTCAAACACCACCCCCTTGTCTCTCACGGATCCTCCTTGGCCCCAGCCAGGAAGGCCACTGGGCGGGTCGGAGGAATCAACACAAACGGATATTGTTGCTGACGTGTTGTGAACTTCTCTCTCTCTTGTATCTGCAGAGAGCACGGGGCCTTCTGGGCCTCTTTGTGCCTTGTTTCATTTTTAATGACTGTCCCTGAAAAGCAAGGAGAGCAGGATGTTGTCACCTCGGCCTATTTCATCCCTGATCAAACATTGTCTGGCAGCTGTTTGGAAGGTCCCTGGCTGTGGATCGGTGGGGACAAGGCAAGACCCCTCTCCACCTGCCGCCTCTTCTTTGCAGGACATCAGAGCCCAACCTGCGGCTCCTTCCCTGCGGCTATAACTGGAGAATCGAGGGAGCCTGTGCTGCAGAAGAAACATTCCCAAGGTGTGGACCCTGCTATGGATCCTGCATCAGACCCAGGTCTGCAGACCCATCTGCAGATCCATCCAGCAGTATCCTCAATCTCTAGACCCAGTGCAGGTATGAGAACTGGGGCCCTGAAAGGCCTTCAGAGCCACCTTTCCTCTGAGGCACCAAATTGCTGCCAGCCCAGACACAAGGACACAGTGTCTGCTGTCTGCCTTGCTGACCAAGCTCCCTCGTGAGGTCCTTTAAGTTCCTGAATATTTCAGTTTCCCCGTATGTGTATAAAGGGATGACAGGTGCCTACAGGCATCCGGAGCTCCAGAAGCATCTTCTCCTCCCTCTCACGGAGCACTCCCTCAGTCTCCCTCAGCAAACGGCGAGTGTCCCGGCAGATTGGTCCCCAATTCTAAAGTGGGCTTGACTCTCTGGGAGAAAATCCCCTTTTTCATCCTTGATGAAGAAAACCAACGAAAAGTGAAAATTTCGGTTGTGCAGAGTCTTCTTTCTTCAAGAAGCCAAACCAGTTCACGTCTCCCCCATTGGGGTTGACCTGTTGTTTTGGGTGTGTAAATAAACCTCACCTACGTGAAACTAATCCCTCACTATAAATGGAAGCTTAATTTCTTGGAAAACCTCACTTTTAAAACAGAGCAGATGTCCAAATGTACAGATATGTATACTTTTCACTTTTCTGAATAATTTCATGGTTAATCATATAAAAAATAGTGACAACTTCGAATGCTGGTGAGGACATGGAGAAACTGGATCACTCACACGTTGATGGAGAGAATGTGAAATGCTGCCATCGCTCCCAAAGAGTAGGGCAGTATTTCGCAAAACTAACATGTACATACTTCTCATACCACCCCGAAACTGCAGCGTTGGGCATTTACCCCAGAAAAATGAAACTCTATGTCCACACAAACCCTGTACAGAAATGCTTGTGACAGTTTTATTCATAACGACCAAAAACTGGAAATGACCCATGTGACCTTCGATGGTTGAAAGGTTAACAAGACGGTGGGACCTCCACACCACAGGTTACCACTGAGCAATGAAAAAGAAAAGCTACAGGTAGGTACAGGCAGCAAATAGGAGGGACTCAAGATCACCATGCTGCACAAAAAAAGTCAGTCTCAAAAGGTTGCATGCTGCATGATTCCATTTATCATACATTCTTAACATGATAAAAATATAGAGATGAAGAAGAAATTAGTGGTTTCCCAGGGTTAGGAAAGAAGAAAGTCGGGGTGTGGTGGTGGCTGGAAACAGCTCCGGGTCATTGTGGTGCCACAGCTGTGGATGTTGATCACGGTGGTGGAGAAGATAAGAATCTGCGTGCGTCATAAGACTGCATAGAACTAAATACACACATGCACATGCATACATACATGTGTGTACACACAGATGTTCACGCATGCACAAACACACAGGCACACACACATGCACCGCATGACATATACACACATATGCGCACACACACACTGGAAACACACATACATGTGCATGCATACACATAGGCACACACATGTTCACACACAGGCACACACACAAATATGTGCACCACATATGTGTGACACATACACACATATGCACACACACACTGGAAACACACAAGTATGTGTGCATACATACACATGGGCACACACATGGTCACACATGCACTAACACAGAGATACATGCACTCCATGACATATACACATATGTACACACACACTGGAAACACACACATATGTGTGCATACATACACATGGGCACCCATATGTTCACACATGCACTAACACACACAAACACATGCACCACATGACATATACACACATATGTACACACACTGGAAACACATGTATATGTACATTCACATGAGCATACAGACATGTTCATGCATGCACAGATGCACACACACAAACACATGCACCACATGACATATACACACATATGTACACACACTGGAAACACACACATATGTGTGCATACATTCACATGAGCATACAGACATGTTCATGTATGCACAGATGCACACACACAAACACATGCACTACATGACATATACACACACGCAAATTCACACTGGAAACACACACGTACACGTGCATGTAAAACTAGTCCAATCTGAATAGGTTCCGTGGATTGTTCCAATAGCAATTTCCTGTACCCTTACCCCAGTGGGACTGGGCTGGCCTGAGAGAAACCTAGACCTGCACATCACGGTGAGAAGTCCTCTCGCTACGCTGCAGAGAGGAGGATCTGGTGTGGATGCACTGAAGCTAATCAACGTCCTACCACGGGGCAAGCAGGTAGAAGGTACAGAGGGTCTCTAGCAACACTTGGAACTAAATGGGAATCTATCACTACCTTGGAATAAATACTCTAATTTTCGTTGTTTTTTTTTTTTTTTTTTTTTTTTTTGAAATGGAGTCTTGCTCTTGCCCAGGCTACAGTGTAGTGGCATGATCTCTGCTCACTGCAACCTCTGCCTCCCAGGTTCAAGCAATTCTCTGCCTCAGGCTCCTGAGTACCTGAGATTACAGGCACCCGCCACCACACCAGGCTAATTTTTTTGTATTTCTGAAGAGATGGGGTTCCACCATCTTGGCCAGGCTGGTCTTGAACTCCTGACCTTGTGATCCACCCACCTCGGCCTCCCAAAGTTCTGGGATTACAGGTGTAAGCCACCATGCCTGGCCTAATTTTTGTGTTTTTAGAAATGAAAATCAAATTAATCTTAGATTAACGTAACTATGAAGCTCTGCAGGTGCCTATACACTCACACATGGGTATAAATATATACCCACATATTCATATAATATACACACATTTTACACAGGTGCATATGATTATGTAGTGGCATTTATTTCACCACGTTTTGTGTGTAGGGGAGAATACAGGTAGTAGAGGTTTTCAGATAAAGACAGCACGGGTGGGCGTCCCTTACGGTTGTCTCAGGTCATCAATTCATCTGATGCTTCATCTGTCAGAATATGAGGAAGACGCTGTTAGGGGTGACGAGGGAAGCTGCTAATCCCAGACCCATGCTAGCCCTGAGTGCCAGGTCCCACATCACTTCCCCACCCGGCTCCTTCCCCACTGCCCCTGTTTGATCTCGTCCTACCAGGTCTGAGACGACAGCACACACTTCCCACGTGATGGGACATTGGACATGCACATTTCCAGCTTGAGTTTTTCAAATTATTTTCTCAGCCTAGGTCAAACTGGTATTTGAGACAATAAAACAAAACTGCCTTATTGAACAAATTTGGTGTTTTGGATTCATTTCTTCCTTACTTCCCCTGCAATTGAATATCAACTTGTTACCAAGAGCCAGTGATTTGCTAGTGTATGAAGCAGAAAGTGAAGGACCAAAGGGCACCAAACTAACCCCTCCACGGGGACACGCTGCAGCCCCAGGCCCGGGACGAGGTCGTTCCTGTGCATATGGGAAGGCAACTTCATCGAGATTCCCAGGCTGGAGGAATGCCAGCTCCTCCGTCCTAACTGCCTTGAGTGGTCCACCAGCCTGGATCCTATGGCTATTTTCAAAATACTCAGCTGAAGGTGAAATTGAGGTCTGGGAAATAGGAGGGGAAATATTCTCAGGTCCCAGTGGGGGCAGAGCTCAAAGCTTCTATGTTCATGTGCAATTAACTCATCGAGTGCCCTGCACCCCAAAGGCTCCATTTGTCCCTCCTGGATTGTCTATGAAGGGGTGAAGCCGACCTTTGAAATTCTGAGCCTTCCTCTGGGAAAGGCCACTGAGGTGAGCAGCCAAGGGGAGATGTCCAGGAGTTAGAGGCTACGATGCCAACAAAGGCCAGCGGTTCTTTCCTGCTGCCATCTCCTCATGCAATGATACTCATCTCAGCAAAAAACCAGCTCCCTTCATAGCTTCAAAGAGCTGGTCACCACCATCAATTTTGTTCCTGGGAAGCTCCTAGCACATCAATAATGCCTTTGTAACTATTCGCGTGTAATGAAGTCCTTGCTTTCTGACCTCTGAACCTATGTAACGTTGCATGGCTCTGGACCCCCCACGAAGTGGGGATTTGCAGAGGGTCCCCCATATCAGCCCGTCACAAATCCAAGTATGGCTCTGGACCCCCCACGAAGTGGGGATTTGCAGAGGGTCCCCCATATCAGCTCGTCCCAGTAGAGGCAACTCTTAAGATCACCTGGACTTTGCATCCACTGCTGCCTCCCCTGAGTCCAGGAGCCTCCTGTCCCACCCCTGTGGGTGCAGCCCCGTGATCAGCTTTTCTCTCTGGCCATGTGGTCCTCACCCATCCAGGTCCTGCCATCTCCACAGGGCTCTGATGGATCTGCCTCCTGTCTCACAGGTGGGGTGGCCCATGAATTGCCAACATCATGAAGCAGCCAGGTCCAAAGCAGAAAACAGCCCTTCTCCCTCACTGAGAAGTCCACACAGGACACGTGGAGCAGCCGGCAGCTTCAGCCCTTGCCTTTCAGGGTCATAGGGCGAAACGGGCCTGCAGCGTGGACCAGTGCCCATGTCATGTTCGTCACTCTGCTCCTTTCAGCTGGGGAGGCCTTGGGTGTCCCTGACATCACCCTGGCCCCAAACCCGACCCGCAGACAGCAGCCATGGAGTAGCAGCCTTCCAGACCAACGGCCCCTGCAGCCGGCCAGGCCCCCAGCCCAGGCTCAGCCTAGGCTCAGCCCAGGGGCCGCTGCCACCATGCACCCTCACTCTGGTGGAACTGGCCAGCCTGGAAGAAACCCAGACCAGCTGGTCACCGTGAGAAATCCTCTTTCTAACTGCATACGACTGCAGAGAGGAGAATCTGGTGTGGATGCCGAGAGCACCTAAACTTTTACACCTCTGGCCTTTTACTCTTCCAAGGAGTGGGTCACACAGCTGTGACACTGTGACTTTATTTTGTCCTGATGCTTGGAAAACTCCTTTTGTCCTAAGTTGCCGACCTTCTCAATCTCCATTTAATCTCTCGGCTAACCCCAATTTAGGGCTCTGTCCCTTAACAAATGGAACAGTCTCTCATCATAGAAGGTCACATCTTGGGAACACAGAGGCATGTAAAATAAATGAGGTAAGCCCAGGGAGGGGCTGGTGCAGGAGAGACGTGACCCACCCTCCTTCCCACATGGTTAAGGTGGCCAGTGGATTAGGACCTTCCAAACCGGGACCTGCTTCTGCCTTCTCTCCGAAACACGCAGTATATCCACGCAGCCTTTTCCTGTAAGTACAAAAACAAAACACAAGAAACAAGAGACTAAATGAGTCGAAGAGTGTAAAAACCCGGCACATATGCTGGGATTGTGTGATTCCCTGGTAGAAACCATGAAGCTTTTACAAAACTCTATTTCTTTGTCATTACTGCACAGGAGAAAAAACGCGATCAGAGCCCTTGAAAATAGAGCAAAGGGCCACGAGGGCCAGGAGGCTAATCCAGGATTAAGGAAAATGAGCTCTGAAGACAGACAGAAAAACGCTTCCCCCAGAAGGCTAAGAAGGAACACAAAAGACAAATAAATTGTGGATTGGGAGCAAGTGGGAGATACTGTCAGTTAAGGTGACTCATTTCATTTAAACACTGCAGCTCATCTGGAGGAGACATGCAGAGAAGAAGAAACCCACCCAGGCCAAGGACATGACATTTGCAAAGAGTTTCATCCTCAACACAGGAGACAGAGCCCTCAATAGCAGGCCAGCTCTCCGCCTGCTGTTCACCCACTGCAGGCCCACCTGCCCCTCAGCTGCTGCAGGCCCACCTGCCCCTCAGCTGCTTTATGTCCACCTGTCCCTCACCTGCTGCAGGCCCACCTGCCCCTCACCTGCTTTATGTCCACCTGTCCCTCACCTGCTGCAGGCCCACCTGTCCCTCACCTGCTTTATGTCCACCTGTCCCTCACCTGCTGCAGGCCCACCTGCCCCTCAGCTGCTGCAGGCCCACCTGTCCCTCAGCTGCTTTATGTCCACCTGTCCCTCACCTGCTGCAGGCCCACCTGTCCCTCACCTGCTGCAGGCCCACCTGTCCCTCACCTGCTGCAGGCCCACCTGTCCCTCACCTGCTTTAGGTCCACCTGTCACTTGCCTGCTGCAGGGCCACCTGTCCCTCACCTGCTTTATGTCCACCTGTCCCTCACCTGCTTTAGGTCCACTTGTCACTTACCTGCTGCAGGCCCAACTGCCACTCACCTGCCCACAGGCCCACCTGCCACTCACCTGCCTACAGGCTCACCTGCCCTTCACCCACCTGCAGTTCTACCTATTCCTCACCTACCCACAGGCCCACCTGATGCTTACCTGCCACCTGTCCATCAGGCCCTGCCTACTCCTCCACGTTGCCCAAGGAGGGCCTGGGTCAGGCCTGCTCTGCCTCTATCTGTCCTTGGCCATCACTGGACACTGTGACCCAGTCAGAGGCCGAGCCCCACAACAGCCCTACTGACCTTTGACCGGGCTGAGCCCACCCCTGCCAGCCAAGCCATGAGCACCGTTGTGTGTCGCTACCGTGCATATAGTTGGGGCTCCCCTCGGCATGTCACACAGAACGTGTTGCTCACACATGGATTTACCAGTCATCCTTACTCCCAGGGGAAGGGTGACGGCTGCCCAGAAACAGGATCCCGGGTACCAAGCAAACAGCAGGCTGCAGTGTAAGGCCCTTGGCTCCAGGTCAGGGAGCAGAGGCACCAGGATTGCCGTCTGAGGAGAGGGGGAGCTGAGTGTGTTCGTAAGAAAAGGACACCGTGAATTTCACGACTCACTGTCAGGCAGAACTGCCCACAGCAAGCTCTTGGCCCCTGATGTTAGACTCTGCCATGAATGCCACAGGTGCTGTTCATTGCTGTGTTTACTGTACATTCCAGTGTCCAATAAAATACCTTAAACTTCTATTCTATACAATGGTTAAAATAACTGTTAAAGCCAGATATTATTATAAAGTTATATTTTAGCTGGTTACTTAATCCAAGGAAGACTGTTTCTTCTGTCCTTTCTATAAGTGAGGAAGTCACTCATGTATCTGGGTGGGTCATACCCCACCACTGCTCCATTTAGCCACTGGTCCTCATCTGGCAGAGGCAGGGCTCCATGGCTGATGCCCCTTTGTGCAAGGTTGCTGCTGAAGGAAGTCACAGAACCAGCAGCTCCACTATCCCATTCATCCACTCATCCACTCATCCACCCAGCCCATCCACCTGCCCACCTGCCCACTCATTCACTCACCCACCCATCCACTTGTCCACCCACCCACTCATCCACCCATCCACCCATCCATTCATCCACTCACCCACCCACTCACTCATCCACCCACCCACCCAACCATTTGCCCACCTACCCACCCATCCACTCACCCACCCACCCACTCGCCCACCCACGCATCCACTCACCCACCCAGGCACTCATCCACCCACCCACCCAGTCACTCATCCACCCACCCACCCATCTACTTGTCCACCTACCTGCTCATCCACCCACTCTGCTCATCCACTCACCCACCCACCCACTCATCCACCCACCCACCCATCCACTCAACCACCTATCCACTTATCCACCCATCCTCCTACCCACTTATCCACTCACCTACCCACCCACTCACCCACCCACCCACTCATCCACTCACCCACCCAGCCACTCATCCACCCACCCACTCATCCACTTGTCTACCTACCTGCTTATCCATCCACCCTACTCATTCACTCACCCACCCATCCACTCACCCACCCACCCACTCATCCACCCACCCACCCAACCACTTGTCCACCCACCCACTTATCCACCCATCCTCCTACCCGCTTATCCACTCACCTACCCACCCACTCATCCACCCACCCACCCATCCATTCAACTGCACACCTACTTATCCACACACCCACTTATCCACTTGCCCACCTACCTGCTCATTCACTCACCCACCCAACCACCTGTCCACCTGCCCACTCATCCACTCACCCACCCATCCACTCATCCACTCACCCACCCAGCCACTCATCCACTCACCCACCCATCCACTTGTCCACCTACCTGGTCATCCACCCACCCTGCTCATCCACTCACCCACCCACCCACTCATCCACCCACACACCCATCCACTCAACCACCCACCCACTTATCCACCCATCCTCCTACCTGCTTATCCCCTCACCTACCCACCCACTCATCCACCCACCCACTCATCCACTCAACCACTCACCCACTTATCCACTTGTCCACCCACCCACTTATCCACACACCCACTTATCCACTTGTCCACCTACCCGCTCATCCACTCACCCACCCATCCACCTGCCCACCTACCTACTCATTCACTCACCCACCCAACCACCTGCCCGTCTGTCCACTCATTCACTCACCCACCCACCCACTCATCCACCCACCTACCCATCGACTCACCCATCGACTCACCCACCCACCCACTCATCCACCCACCCACCCATCCACTCACCCACTCATGCACCCACCCACCCATCCACTTGTCCACACACCCACTTATCCACTCACCCACTCATCCCCTTGCCCACCTATGTGCTCTTCCACTCACCCACCCATTCACTTGTCCACCCATCCACTCATCCACTCATCCTCCTACCCACCCATCCACCTGTCCACTCACCCACTCATCCACCTGCCCACTCATCTACTTACCCACCTGCCCACCCACCCACTCATTCACCACCCACCCATCCTCTTCTCTACCCATCCACTCACCCACCCATCCACCTGCCCACCTACCCACTCATTCACCACCCACCCATCCTCTTCTCCACTCATCCACTCACCCACCCATCCACCTTCCCACCTACCCACTCATACACCCACTCAACCATCAACATGTGCACCCACTCATTCACCACCCACCCATCCTCTTCTTCATCCATCCACTCATCCACCCATCCACCTGACCATCCATCCACCTGCTAAGCCACCCACATATCCACCCACCCACCCACCCATCCACCTGTCTATTCATCTACTCATCCACTCATCCACCCAACCGTCTGCTTCCTGCCCACTCATCCATCCACCCACCCATCCCCCTGCCCCTCCACTACCTATCCACCCATCTGCTCATCCACCCATCTATCCATCCACACACACACTTATTCACTCATCTACCCACCCATCTATCCATCTACTTACCCATTCATCCTCCCACTCATCAATCCATTTACACATCCACCCACTCTTCCACCCACTGTCCATATATCCCTCCATCCACCCACTCATTCACCCATCCCACTCATCCACACATCCACTCTTCTTCTCATCCACCTGCCATTTATCCACCCATCCAGCTGTCCATCCATCCACTCACTCACTCATCCACCTGTCTATTCATGAACCCACCCATCCACCCACCTACCCACCCATCCACTCCCTCACCCACCCACTCACTCCCCCACCCATCCACCCATCTATTCATCCACCACCCATCTGTCCATTCATTCGTCTATCCATTCACCACCTACTCAATCACCCACCCATGCAGAAACTTCCACCAAGCCACAGAACCTTTGGTTTACCTGTGACACACCCACACACGTCCTCTTTCCAGGAGAGTAGGTAGGTAAAAAAATTCTGCCTGCAATGTGAAGAGGACAGGAGGAAAGAGAGAGCTGCCTTCCCAGCTCACGCCTTGAGGAATACTGAGGGATCAGTTCTTTCAGGACCTGGAGGTGCCCATTCCTCTCACGCACAGGAATTAGAATCAGAATCAGGAAGGGTGTATCTATTTATAACACAAAGAAGTTAGGAATGGTGCAAACGGGCATTGAAGGCCACAAGGGTCTGCCTCCTGACCTTTAATGAACACTCAGAGTCCCCAAGTTTGTAATAGACCTGGCTGCCTTTGTGTCTAATTAGATGCATATGAGAATTGACATAACCTTTGACATCCACATAATGGATGCAATGATGTTCCTTGTTCTCTCCACCCATGAGGTTAAATGGAGTTTTTAAATAAATACATAAATACCTGACCCGTGGTTGAGGCCCACTGTCTCCCTGGATCTCCTGAGCTGTGGCATAGATCTGGCTACTGATATTAAAGCAGGAAGCCATAACCTGCGCGTCTCACGGCTGGTGATGGAACACCACACCGGGCTCTTCTGAGGCTCCCGCGCTGAGAGTGGGCCCCCAAAAGGCAGGACGCCCTAGCTGGTCTCGGACCTCAACCTAAGTGGTTACGCATTGTAATGACAGCTCCTGGTCACTTCTGGGGCTGGCGGCGGGAGGAAGGACCAGAGCATAATTTAATTGCTTTCCCTTCCTCCCTCAGGTCTGCATATTATATTATATTGAAAAGTAATTATGCAGTGAAAGTAAAATGTCACCCGGTGCTGTCTGGGAAGCAGCGGCACAGATGTGAATTATTCTCTTCCTCGCATCTTGCAGACATCTCTATACCTCTCTCGGTCACACACCACGGTGTGTGCTCATGGGCTGGAGTATTTATGCACACGAGATGAGATTCGCTGTTTTCTTTATTTTTTTATTTTTTTCCCTTTTCCCCTTGCAGCATCTAGATCCCAAGCTGAGTTGCCTCGTTGGCAATGATTGATTACCCAATATCTAATTAAACCTGATCCAATCACTTATTATGCAGAGTGGAACAAACAAACTGAAGGCGGCTGTCAGCACCGTGATTGATGATGTGGCCAGCCCGGCTTTTGTGGCTCCTCATGTCCCGACGCTTGTTACAACCAGGCAAAGCCGCGCCGGACCAAGCGCCTGTCACTCCCCGCCACCCGCCGCTCCCACCACCCTCGCCACCCTTCCATTCCTCCAAGCGAACTTTTAAGGAAAAGTAAACGGAGTGGGAAAGGGAAAACAGGGTTATTGAGGACCGATGAGATTCCGTCTAGGTTGTTCCATAATGAGATCAAAGTCCTCCTCCATAGCGTCCTGAAGCGTCAGGGAGTGGACGGCCGGGTCTCGAGAGAGGTGGGTGTGGAGGAGGAAGAGTGTGCGTGTGTACGGCGCTGGGTGGGGGTGTCTTTGGCGATGCGTGTGAGTTTGCTGTGATGCTGTGTGTGTGTACACCGTTGCACTGTGTGTGTGCACCACAGAGCTGCCTGGGGCCCAAGCCACAGCAGTGGACGCACCTTGGGGAGAATGACAGACAGGACACTGATGCAAACCTAACACGGCAATGATTTTTTCTCTATTGTCTGCCAGACAGGATTCTCTTAGCAGCTCTCATTTATAAATTTTTCAGTTTTAATGTTTTAATTATTTAAAATGCAAATAGGTTCAAGAAGAAAGCAGCAGAAAATACAATTCCCTCAACAAATTCCTTGTGCAGGGGCCACAGGGCTGCAGGTGCAGGCTCTGTCCCACCACAAGGGGCTGTGTCCTGAGAGCTGGGGTGCCCCTGAGCTCAGGGGCCAGGTCCTCTCAAAAGGTGATCTGCTTGGATGGGACGAGAAAGTTCTGATGTAGAAGGCAGAGGACAAGGGTCCTGCACATCTGCAGTTGAGAGGCTGAGCATATTTGGAATACATGCCGTGGGGAAAGCCGGCAGCATCACGGACCGTTGGTACTCAGCAGACCTAGCTGTGCTCCCGTCTGTACTCTCCACACAGCTGTGCACGACTGACTCGCCACCCACGGTCCTGCACCCCCAGATTGCCAAACTTCTCTGACTGACAGAGCTTCCTCTCCTTTCTCTTTCTCTGTGAGGCAGTGATTCCACAGGGAAGGGCAGCCACCCGGTCTGTCTTCTCTGATGACTCACAGACACCAGTGCCTCAGGTTTGCGTCCCAGTAGATGAAAAACAACAGCACAAGCTGGACACGGTGGCTCACGCCTGTAATCCCAGCACTTTGGGAGGCTGAGGTAGGCAGATGTCCCGAGGTCAGGAGTTTGAGATCAGCCTGGCCAACATGGTGAAACCCTGTCTCTACTAAAAATACAAAATTACTGGGCATGGTGGTGCATGCCTGTAATCCCAGCTACTTGGAAGGCTGAGGTAGGAGAATCACTTGAACCTGGCAGGTGGAGGTTGCAGTGAGCCAAGATGGCGCCATTGCACTCCAGCCTGGGCAACTGAGCAAGACTCTGTCTCAAACAACAACAACAACAAAGCCAGCAGAGCATCAAGGACCACAGGAGGGGAGAGGCCTGAGGTCTCTCATTTCAGGAAACACTCGATCATTGGTGGTGGGGCCTCAAGCTACACACGTGAGACTGAAATGTGGACCTGAGAGGCGTGAGGGTCAGCGATGTAGGGACTGTCACAGGGCCGGAGACTCCAACAGATGCGGGCGCGGGGGCTCAGCACCCAGTAGGGGAGCCTCCTGTTGGTGGCCCGTACTGTTCCTGGCTCTGTGCTCATCCCACCCTCAGATGCCCCTGGGGGGTGAAGGAGCTGGCAGGGTGCACACACTCAGCCTGACCATGGTGGGTCCTGCTCCCACACTGTGTGTGTCCTTGGCTGTCTGGGAGACTCTGGAGAAGGAAGTGCGTACGGGACAGGCCCCTGAAGAATGGGGGCTTCAACAAACAAGGGCAGGAGGCTGCAGGCCTCAAGTCCTCCATCCCTGGTGCCTCTGATTCTATCCCAGGGACCTGGAAGGGCTGGGGACTCCCGGGGCACGGGCAGCATCCATGGAGAGAGGCTCATCTGTCCCCTCTCATGAGCTTCAGGGCCCATCTTCTCTTGTACAAGACAGCGCAAAAATGCAAAAGCAAATGCGGGTGTGTGCATTTCTTCTGGGGAGGCCTAGATTTTGCTCAAATTTACACATTTGTGAAGAGAAAGAAGAAAGAAAGAGAGAGATGAGAGCCATGTCTTCTGTTTTCTGTGAGCACTGCCCATTACTCTGCAGCCTAAAAGCAGCTCCATTAGGTAGATGCCCCTCCACGCCTCCCTCTGTGTTTAAAGCCAGAGGTTTACCCAGGGCATTCAGCAGTCCACCCCTAGCATGGAGAGGAGCAGGCCTACAGGCACCAGCTTCTCCACGCTCTTCTACGAAATGGAAAACATACGGGATTTGGAGCCTAAGACCCAGATTCACATCCTGACTTCCTGAATGTGGGAAATTCAACAAATCTCCCAAAGTTCTTCATTTGTAAAATGGGCAAATTTAACCCAACTTTGAGCAAAGAGAAAGTGATAGAAATAGGAATCCTTGTCACCTGGGAGCATTCCTGAGGTTGGATGAAGGGGCTTACCTGTGGGAGAGTGTGATGGGAGGTAGGACAGGGCTACAGGCCCCCTTCCCTCTGAGCCCCGGAGCCCTTCCCTCCTGGCCACGTGGCAGCACCCACGGGGGAACACACGTGGGGCTGACATACATTTAACAGTCCAGGGCCTGTTATAAAAACTTTTGCACACTAAGAATGAACTTCTATGCATCACTGGGCTTCCAAGGTATGCTGGATAGAAGAAAGATGCAAAATACCAAAAATGTTCCATTTTTCTGATTTTTCACATAGTTTAGATGTGGATTCTCTTTACGCCAGCCCCAGCATAAGGTTTTCTCCACCTGCAGCATCTCAAATGCTTATTCTCCCTCCACCTTCCACCCTGAGTCCCTCTCCCTGACCCAACACCGCATTTCCAGTTTGCCTTGAAACTCCAGATGTGAGTTGGATGTAGGCTGTTTAAGTGGTATAAGCTGCCTGCTTTTCAGAATTTGCTAACAGTGGAACTTAATTGATTGGCAAATTTAATTTGAATTAGAAATATACTCTGCCCTGGGCCAGGCACCGTGGCTCATGCCTGTAATTCCAGCACTTCAGGAGGCTGAAGCAGGGGGATCACGAGGTCAGGAGTTCAAGACCAACCTGGCCAACATGGTGAAACCCCGTCTCCACTAAAAATACAAAAATTTTCACAGCGTGGTGGCGGGCACCTGTAGTCCTAGCTACTCTAGAGGCTGAGGCAGGAGAATCGCTTGAACTTGGGAGGCAGAGGTTGCGGTGAGCCGAGATTGTGCCACTGCACTCCAGCCTGGGCTACAGAGCAAGATTCCATCTCAAAAAAGACAAAGGAAAGGAAATATAGTCATATAGCGTGCCCTGGTCACTTGGTCAACACAGCCATTTCATCAACTTTTCAATGAGGACGGTGCACATTATAAACAGCGGGAGACAATTCAGTGTTGGTGCCCCCGATGCTTCATTCTGCACCATTATTTCCTCTTTGCCACATGCTCTCTCTGCAGGAGGCTACGGGGCAGGAGAGAGCCATGTGCCTTCGAAACCCTTAGCTATAGGTCACTGGTAAAGCAGGGCGAGGACCTAGGAGAAAACTGTGGGACTGAAGAGCCTTGGAAGAAGGTTTAGAGGCCTTGGTGCTAAAGCATTCTCTTTTAAAGTGTAAGGGAAAATGGTCTCTGTGAACTGACCCAAGCTGGTGTGCATTCGTGTGAGCGTCCGGTCCTGAAGGAAACTGGTCCTCATCGTAAATCTTGTTCAATTTTCTTTAACTTTCTCTGTGCACATCCTTCCTCCTTTCTGAGCAAGGGGTTTCTTAGTCCATAATCACCACATAAAGATAGAAACACAGTGGAAAAGTGGCCATTTCAGACTGTGGAAATGGGCATTTTTAAAAGAAGTGATAGAAATGGGAAGCCTTGTCACCTGGGAGAATTCCTGAGGTTGGATGAAGGGGTTTACCTGTGGGAGGGTGTGATGGGAGGGAGGGGAGGGCCACTAACCCTCTCCTTTCTGAGCCCCGGAGCCCTTCTGTCCTAGCCATTGGCAGCACCCACAGGAGACACCACCCACAGGAGACACACACGCAGCTGACGTACATTTAACGGTCCGAATGGGTTTGAGTGGAAGTCAGGGTATGATGAAAGGAAGTTAATTGTATGAGTGTACCTTGTCTGTGATTCAGAGCTCCGGGAAATATGGATTTATACAGCAGATGGAGATCAGGTAGTCATTGGCTATAGTAAACACAGATCATTGTTTATAGTAAACATGCTTTGTCCATCAGAGACAGACTGGATAATGAACATGTGGCACATGTACACGATGAACTACTATACAGCCATAAAAAGGAAGGAGATCCTGCCCTTTGCAGGGACATGGACAGAGCTGGAAGCTGTTATCCTCAGCAAACGAATGCAGGAACAGACAACCAAACACCACATATTCTCACTTAAAAGTGAGAGCTGAATGATAAGAACACATGGACAAGTGGAGGTGGGGAACAACACACATTGGGGCCTGTGGGGGCTCGGGAGGAGGAGAGGATCAGGAAGAATAGCTAATGGATGCTGGGCTTAATACCTAGGCAATAGAATGGCCTGTGTAGAAAACCACCATGCCACACGTTTACCTGTGTAACAAACCTGCACATCCTGCACATGTACTCCAGAACTTAAAATACAAGCTGAAGGAAAAATTCAAAAGAACCGGTTTCATCCTAGTGTGCGCTGTAATCTCAGCTACCCTGAAGGCTCAGGAGGGAGGGCTATTTGAGCCCAGGAGGTCCAGACCAGCCTGAGCAACACAGTAGGACTCCCATCTCTCTCTCTCTCTCTCTCTCTCTCTGAAGAAGGAGAAGGAGGAGGAGAGGAGAAGAAGGAGTTTTGAAACCAGACTTGAACTCTGCAGAAAGACTTTTGAGTCCAATTCACTGAAGTGGCTTCAGAATCATAAAGAAACATTGACTTTTGATATCCACTCATTACTATTTTACCAGATTTAGAATTAATGATGAAACATCTGCCAAGCAAGTATTTTAATCCTGTTAAGCTGGTAGAGAGCTAAAAAAAAAAAATCTACTAGAAACCAAATCTAGTTTTTCACAGCAATGAAAATCAGTGTTTTACATAAGGGCACAGTGAGTCCTGCCCCCCGGATGAAGCCAAACTCAGCTCAGAAAGGTTATCTCAGGCGGGCACTTATGGTGCTTTTCTCTAAATTTTCACTTCAATTAATCTCTAGAAATTCGGTGTCTGATCCCCGTGACAGTAGCCTCTGGCTTCTTCAGAGTGACTGCCGAGGAAAAATTATCTGACACATATCAAACATGCAAGAAACCACACTGGACAGCATTAATCAAAACTTTCTCATTTCCCGAAGAATTAAGCATTAAATAATTAATCCCAGCACTACAGGCAGCTGTAAAAGAGGCCTCATGCCTCCCTGCTGGTAGGAATTTGTCCTTGTCTAAAAGACTAGATTGATATATTTATTATTTATCAGATTAATCATGGCCAGGAACATTATAGATTGGCAGCCCAGCCCAGCCGGGGATGGCGTCTGGCCCTTATCAGAGCAGGGAGGCTCCCACCGACGCCGCACGCAGAGGACGGAGGAAGCAGCTGCTCTCCAGGCTTTCCTGCAAAGGAAAAGGTGTTTAAAACATTATTTTTAAAAGAGAGAGAGAGAAAAAAAGGAAAGTGGAAGAAGAGAGCTGATGAGGAAGATACTATTGACCTGGGGCCAGAGGAAAGGCCCAGGGGCCGTGGGAGAGCCATGGGCTATGGGCCGGAATTTCAAGGTACGCCATGAAGCCAACATCACGAGCTGTGAGTCGCTGCGTATATGTAAATCAATGCTGCCTTCTTGACTTGGAACCCTTCACATCCCCTAACCTCGCCCTTCAGTGGCTCCGACCACCACTTCCTGCAGGCAGCTGCTGTCTCATTTTTGGCTGATCTTTGTTTGCAAGTCTGGGTCCCCACACAGCTGTCCTGGCTGTCCTGGGGGCTGAGTGCATCTAACTGAAGACAGGAGAGAGCAGTGGTCAGGGAAGAGCCCTTCTCCATGACTGTGACTTCACGGCCTGTGAATTGTGGTGCTCTCATTTCATTGTGGTGATATTCATTTCATCAGAACAAGGGTTTTCTAACCAAGCACACCCAAAGGTCCAGGATTTCCACTCAGATTTCAACAGCCAGAACAGCTCATGGAGGTAGAGAATAGCATTGTTATTATGCACCCAAGCAGAGAAGGGCGTGAAACCTTGCAATCTTATCATTGATTCACAGATATTTTAAGGAAAAAGGGGGTCGCTTGGGTAAATAATTCGGGAAACTCTGGGTAAATTGGCTTAAATGGGCTGCCTTTCTGCAGGACTGCTGGGAGACTTCATAAGGCTGGATGGTTCTGTGGGACCCTGGACGGCATTGCATGCAATGCTTCCCCACCTGGGGCCCAAGAACACACGTTCAGACCCCGGCCTGGAGACTTCAATCCCTCAAACATGCCAGCCTCTCCCGCCTCCCCCTCCAACCCCAGCCACCCTCTGGTGCAGGGCCAGAGTGAGGCAGGTCAGAGACTGGGAAGAGGCCAGGAAGGTCTGACCACACCCTCCGTCCACTTAAGGATGCTGTCACTGTGGAAAGGCAGTTGATTCACTTGTTAATAGTGAGGAGGCCAGTTGGGAGGGGTCGAATGTGGAATGACACACACCTTGGTTGACAGAAGGCAGCTCTCCCAGCCCTTCGCACAGTCCCTGGGGTGACTCCACGAGTCCGAGATGGAAAACTCTCCATTTTACTTTCCTCAGTAAAACTTACTACGGAATGTTATTGATACGTATAAATATATTTATGTACTAAATAACTATACATGTTTATTGAAAATGATTATGTGAATAATTTATGCAGAATAAACTTTATTTTCTTAGAATAAAATCGACTGACCTTGAATTACTCAAATAGTAGCTTCAAGTTTGCTGTGTGAATGTGGATCTCATCCCTAGCTTCTTCCAGGACTCCCTCCCCTAGCCACTTCCCCTCCCCTGACCACCTCCTTCCCCTGACCACCTCTCTCCGCTGACCACCTCCCTCCCCTGACCACCTCCCTCCCCTCACCACTCCCCTCCCCTCACCACTCCCCTCCCCTGACCACCTTCCTCCCCTGACCACCTCCCTCTGCTGACCACCTCCCTCCCCTGACCACTCCCCTCCCCTGACCACCTGCCCTCCCTGACCACCTCCCTCCCCGACCACTCCCTCCCCTGACCACTCCCTCTCCAACCACCTCCCCTCCCTTGACCACTCCCCTCCCCTGACCACTCTCCTGCAGGCACAGATCTGCCCACCATGAGTCCGTGATAGCAGCCACAAGCCAGTTACAGCATTGGACCCATGCCCCCCTTCTGTCCTGCTAAAGGTCAACACTGGGCCAACCGAGGAAGACCCCAAGCCACCCATTCCTGGGGTCAGAAGCATGCAGGTCTCCCTTTTGCAAACACAAAAGCTGAAACAGAGATGCCTTCTCAGGGAAGAAGTCCTGCATTTGGGAAGGGAAATTGTTCCCTGCAGCTGCATCTAGAAGGCTTAGGAGTCCAGGGTTCTCTCTGATTTTAATAAGCATCACCTTTTTCTAAGGTGCTGTTTGGTTGCCAAATTCAGATAAAATGTTTTGTTTTACAGATAGAAAAACCAAGATACTAACAGGTTAAAGTGATGCTTTAATTGCCACACCTTTTCCATACATAATTTAACTACAATTTCACCCTTTCTCTGAGTAATAAGTTAATTGGTATAATATAAATAACATCAGATTAAAAAATATATTAAGAGTCCACTCATTTCTCTCAGGAATGCGATAAAATGGTCATCCGTGGATTTAGAGAGGGTTTGTGAGGAGTATGAATAATTTAATTTCCATTGCTCGACAAATTTGCAAATGTTTTTAAGTCATCTAATTTTTTTTTCCTTTTAGTTTGACTAACTAGAAGTTGTTTTCATTATTTCAAATATCACATATGTCTTCTGCTCACAGGTGTGTGTGCAGCCCTGCATATAGATCTGCCTCCCGCCGATCCTCCGGACTGTGCACAGGTGGTGCAGGCAGGTGAGCAGCTGTGAGCTATGCTGCAGGGGTCAGTGCTGTCTGCAACCACAGGGCACTCCAGGCGAGGACGGCCAGCCCCGACCCTGGGAAGAGCGGCCAGGAAGAACAGGTATTTCTCAAACAAGAATGGATTGAGGAAGCGGTGTCAGGTAGGAAGAGTCTCCTGAGCAGAAACAGAGAGGCCTGGAGGAGCTGCCTGTGGGCTGGGGTGGCTGCACAGAAAAGCAGAGGAGGACCTGGAGCCCGCAGCACTAGCGCCCTTTACAAACCTTACCTGGCTGCAGTGACAGGTGTGAAGGCAGAATCCAAAGGTCCGAAATGATGGAATGATGGACAGTAACTATGCAGTATAGCAACAAACTCTAAATCTATTGAAAAACTAAGGGGAATCCCCATGTTTTTGCCTGGAGCTGGGTTTTGAATGAACCCATTGAAGACAGTGAAATTCTTAAAATAAATGAACAAGCATAGAACAGGCTGGGGTGGGTGTGGGAAGTGCTTCGTCCCCTGCCTGGAGACATAGGGCCTGTCCCTGAGCCCCACCCTGCCTCTGCCTGCTCTCACCTGCTGTCCTTCCTACAGGAACACCCTGTGTCTCTTCTTTACCAAGATTCTGCTTACATCCCTGCTGTGATCTGAATGTTTGTGTCCCCCACCAAATCCATATTTTGAAAGCTCACCCTCAAGGTGGCAGCATCAAGACGTGGGGCTTTGGAAGGGAGGAGATCAGGCAATAAGAATGGTGTGCTCAAGATGGAGCAGTGCCCAACGGGGAGAGCTGACTGTGTCTCCCACTGCCTTTCCATCACATGAAGACACAGCAAGAAGGCAGCCCTCAGAGCCAGGGGGCCTCCCCAGAGCCCACCATTGTGCCCACACTCTTATCCTGGACGTCCAGCTCTGGAACTGTGGTAATAAATATCTGCTGTTGGAGCCCCCAGCCTGTCATGAAGCCCAGCCTAAGGTGAACCCCCTTCCTTGGGAAACTCCTCCTCAATCTCTCTGCAGGTGGCTCCTTGGTGAGATCCCCTTGCCTGCTCCGCCACCCCGTCCACCCACCACTGGTCCACCACATCTCACTGTCTACAGCTCTGTGTAACCAGCTCTCTGCAACCAGCTCTGTGTAACCAGCTCTCTCTCTCTCTGTAGCTAGCTCCCCGTAACCAGCTCTCTCCACGCTCAGAGCAGTCACTGACTCAGAGCCCACCCAGCTTAGGCACAGGAGGGGCTGTGTGGGCTAAGCCTGCTGAGGGCACCTGTGTGGACTCGGGGACCACGCTGTTCTCTTGATGTCTTCTTTTATTTGGAGAATCTGAACCGGTTAGTTGGATGGTAAGGCCAGTTCTCTCTAGAGAAGCCTCTTTCTGAAGAACTCACACCATTGTCATCTTGCCTTTAAAACAAAGCCAGCCCCACCCACCACCAGCTGTGTGGGCCAGGACAAAAGGGACCAGAGGCTGGGGGACAGGCTCCCATAGAAACTCAAGTCAAATCCACACTCCAGTTAGTTCTCCAGAGAACCACTGGAATTTGTATAAGGAGTATAAGGAGAGGAATTAAAATAAAAATAAAGTAAATACATTGGTATGATTCATAATTATTTGGTAAATATAAATAATCAACTCAAGATGAAATTTTGAGGTTATCAGTAAGAATCAATGGAACTAAAAAAAAGTCAAAAATTTTTCCCATAACTGTTTCTAGGGCAAGAGGATTTATAGCCATTACGAAAGCCATTATGACATCATTATGTAAATTTAAAACTAATCAATTGTATTTTTAAAGGCATTGCTTACTAAAGAAGCTTCCCGTTTTACCCTCTGCGCGCCTGTACTCCCGCGCCTGTGCGGTGGAAATGCACTGAGGATGGCCGCCATGCTCCTCCTCGCCCAACGCTCCCGGAAGTCCCGCTGGCAGCCTGAGGTCAGCACCCCCGCGGGAATATTTACACCATGGAGCCTGGCAGATGCTGCCCACCAGGACTTGCTTCGTTTTTTGGTTTTGTTGACTGTCTAAACTTACAGAAGTAATGGAAGACAAAATGCAAAACATGAAATCAAATGTAAAGGTGGCTCATGTCTTTAGCCATGCCATTGTGATGAGCACAATGAACTGAGAGAAAACTCTCCCTGTATTGGAAAACATTCTCCCCTGTATTGGAAAACTATTATGCAGTTCAGCAAAGAAGTCCTCACATCACTGACAAATGAGTCAAATTCCGACCCTGTTCTTCTCGTCAAACTTCTGTGTCACTAACATAAATCAAAATATCAACCAACCTTCATCTCATTCATATTGAAAGTGATTGTCAATTGCAGCCAGAGGTTGGCTACAGAGTCAGGAGTTCAGCAAATCCAATAAAACATTCTGAGGATCAATTGCTTGTGTGACATTTACAATAAAGACTATTGTATATTGTATCATTATTTGTTGATTATGTGCCAAACACCCTTTATATCAGAAGAACTTATTTTTAAAAAATATGTAAGCATATATATGCATATAATTTTTTCAGAGAGTTAGATATTTACTAGCACTCCTCTGCATAAAATACTAATAAATCAGACTTCACAATTCATTAAAAGTCAAATCTACCAATATCAAAATTGATTTATCAAAAAAGTAAGTAGAGTGGCTTACCTTAACAATAGATCTATTAATATAGTATATGGCATTAATAGTTTAACTGTTAAAAAGCTGTGTAGCCAAATAGATGTTACAAAGGCAAGCCCATTAATATCTTTGTATGTAAGAATTATGTATCAAAATTATAATATATTTTAAACTAGCATATATCATGAATTTCAAAAATCTATTAAAGAGAATGTACTTAACCTGGTAGGGAATATTTGCCCCAGCCCACCAATCAACATCATCTAATAACAAAACACCCGTGGTATCCTCACTAAAATCCAAGGACTCAAGGCACTTTCCAACATTCCGCTTGGGCACAGCTGTGTTAAGGAGCTAGGACTCCCCTAGATTGGAGTTTAACTTCTACCTTTGCCTCCACCTTCCCTGTGGCTGGGGCAAGCTTTGGTTTGCTTGTTTTAGGAGTCTCTGAGGATTAAATCAGATGACATATGTGAAGTATTCCTTGTGGCCTCTTCTGTACCGTAAGAGATAAATACATTATGGATAGTGCAATTCTGTGAGTCAGAAATAATTGGCAAAGTGACTGGGAAGCAGGAAATAAAATTGCCATTATCTGCTGATCATGTGATTTTTGCTGCTGGGCTACACCAAAGAATCACCTAAAAACAAGTGAGCAAATGAAATAGCAGAAGGTTGGGTGGAGACACTCACACTGTCACCAGATCAGAGGCTTTTATTCATACTGCAATTGACATTTATCATCTATGATGGGAAAGTGATAATTCAATTCATAACAAAGAATATTTAAGAAATGAGTAGGACCCATCTGAAGTATTGTTATAATTTGAAAAATATAGAAGAGTTTGAGTCAAAGGTGAAATTGAAAATATGCAAGTTGTTTTTGTTTAACAAATTAACATGGGAACCATTTTAGAGGTCTACGTGACAAAATGTCTCTAAAAATGTGTCTGAAATAACGAAATTACTGCAAATAGTTCTCCCTCCCTCCCTGCTTCCCTGCCTTCCCCATTATTTTATTTTACTTTATTTTATTTTATTTTATTTTATTTTATTTTATTTTATTTTAGACTGAGTTTTGCTCTTGTTGCCCAGGCTGGAGTGCAGTGGTGCCATCTCGGCTCACTGCAACCTCCGCCTCCTGGATTCAAGTGATTCTCCGACCTCAGCCTCCCGAGTAGCTGGGATTACAGGCGCCCTCCACCACACCCAGATAATTTTTGTATTTTTAGTAGAGACGGGATTTCACCATGTTGGCCAGGCTGGTCCAAACTCCTGACCTCAGGTGATCCACCCGCCTCAGCCTCCCAAAGTTCTGGGACTATAGGCATGAGCCACTGTGCCCGGCCCTGCCTTCCCCTTTTACCCTCAATTTTCTTTTGTTTTCTTTTTTTTTTTTTTTTTTTTTGCTTTTTTCATTTTTGTCTTTATAAAGAAAATTTATTTAATCTAGAAGATTGTAAAACATGTTGTAAGGTTACAGTCATTATTGGCTTTCATGCTAAAATATGCAAATAGAAAAAAGATATACACACTTGAATTTGAAGACCTGCATTTAATATATGGCAGATACGTAGGGCATTAGTAAGTATGATAACAAGATAGTTTAAAAACTGTATGTAATAAAAATGAAAACACATGACATACAATAAAAAAATGGGGTCACAAATCTCTGGATGCAAAAGAATTTTCCCAATATGTCAGTTTTTGAGGCAGTGGGCAAATGCACATTGATATCTTTGACCAGATAAATGATTAACAGGCTTGCATTTAAAAAATAAAACTAAGTGGAAGACACACTGAGAAAACATTGCAACAGGTATGATTTTAAAATATCTTATAAATTTAAGCAAGATAAAATATTAAGACCTCAGTGGAAGAGGAGTGAGGCGCGTGAACTGAGCCGAGGGCAGGGCAGGGCCAGGATAGTGGCAACCGTGGGTTCACAAGTCACAGCGCCGATAAAAGGTAGACAATCAGGAAACAACATTTTTTATCTATCAATTTTGTAATTTTATTAAAAATGAAAATACCAATGGAGACCGAGTGTGCTAACATGACTACCTTCATTTACTACCGTACATGCATATTCACCGTGGCAGTTTCATAATATGTATTAAGATACAAGCTGCTCAGTGACAGAATGAATTCAAATTCATCGTAGAGATTTTTGTTGGGACAAAAGGTAATGAGAGGATACAAAAATAAATCACAAGTAAACTATTTATGTTTTTACTGGGTATTTACACTTACGTGTGTGTGTATTACATATATATATTTGTGTAGCCGTATATTTATGTGTACAGATATAAAGATATGTCTATAGCAGAGCTTATATTAATATATAGTTTTTATCTTGCCTTTTTACTTAACGGAAATCTTTACCATTTAAACCATGTATTTTTCTTTTATTTCTTTAAAAAAAAAAACGGGATACACGTGCAGAACGTGCAGATTTGTTACATAGGTATACGTGTGCAATGGTGGTTTGCAGCACCTCGTGACCCATCCTCTAAGTTTCCTCCCCTAAGCCCCCACCCCGCAATGGACCCTGTTCTGCTATCAGTGTCCATGTGTTCTCAGTGTTCAGTTTCCACTTATGAGTGAGAACATGCGGTGTTTGGTTTTGTTTCTGTGTTAGTTTGCTGAGGATGATGGCTTCCAGCTCCATCCATGTCACTGCAAAGGACATGATCTCATTCCTTTTTATGGCTGTGCAGTATTCCATGGGGTATATGTACCACATTTTCTTTATACAGCCTATCATTGATGAGCATTTGGGTTGGTTCCATGTTTTCGCTCTTGTAAATAGTGCTGTAATACTCATACGTGTGCCTGTGCATGTGTCTTTAGAGTAGAGTGATTTATACACCTTCGGGTGTATACCCAGTAATGGGATTGCTGGTTCAAATGGTATTTCTGGTTCTAGATCCTTGAGGAGTCACCACACTGTCTTCCACCATGGTCGAACTAATTTATATTCCCACCAACAGTGTAAAGATTTCTATTTCTCCACAGTCTTGCCAGCATCTATTGTTTCCTGAGTTTTTAATAATTGGCATTCTGACTGGCGTGAGATGTGGACCATGTATTTAAATGTCCTGAAAAATATGCCTTTAATGGCTTCATAATATTAATATCTAACTTGGGGAACATGTTTTATTTAATCCTCCCCTAACACTGTCTATTTAGGTTCTTTTGGAGGTTTCACTGTTGCGGGTTGTTCTGCAGTGGACAACTGTAAACGAATGCCCTTTAGTGCATCCGAGATCGCTGCCTGAGCATTATCCAGTGACCCATTTCCACCGCAGGGTCACTGCTCCCTGAGAGCTCCCTTGGGACCAGAAGCCTCCGCCCTTAGCCAGCCCATCTCCACTCTATGAGCCAGAAGACTGAGAACAGCCGGGTCCCAGCAGAGCCATGACTGCCTATCATAACATGCGAGAGGCCTCTAACTTCCCTGCGGGCTGACTTCCACCTCCTGAGCTGTGCCCACGTCGCACCTGGAAACTGCACTTTGCAAGTGTGGACGCTGGCTATGGCGGTCCTGGAGGAATCACCTCCAGGGGACTGCAGTGGTCGGCTTCCTTTCCTCAGGAATGTGTTGCCTGCAAAGTGGCACGTAGATTCATGCATCTCACATGGTGAAAGGCGTTCCTTACACCTTCCCGTTGGCGCCATCTGTCTTAGGAGTGTCCTTTCAACACTCTGGTGACATTGGAAATTGTTCTGGCACTATGATTATTGGATCTGTTAAATATTCTAGTTGGATATTTGGTACTATGGATTTCACTCTATATAATGAAATCCGAAAGCTTTTTTTATTTCTACCTATTTAACTTAAGAAAGAACAAAAAAGACAAGAAACGTAGCTGTACAAATTAAGATAATAAAATTAGCATTTCCATCCACATGAAGAGGTGGCGTTGTATAACCATCCTTTTGCTTTGATAATAAAAGTCTAATCATATTTTAGTTTTAAGAAATAGGACATTCATCTTATTAAAAATAAATATTTTATACATGTTTTCATAATCTCCTTCATAGCAGATTGCTGTTGGAATTGTACGTATGCTTCTGTCTTTTTCCATTTGGGTCTGGTTACGGAGTTTGATGATTTCTTCATTGAAGTCGTTTCAGCCCACTGAGCATTAATACTTTGAATTTGTATCATTAATTTCATACCTGACCCAGAGCTATGTTTTTATTACATTAAAGAGTGCTGGAGTAGATTGTGTTCATTTAGAAATAAGTATTAGAAAAAAAAAAAAAACATCCAGCTAAGACTCTATTGAAGCTGTTTCTATTTTATCTATACCTGTTTGTCTTTAAAACTGATTGGCAAAGGTCTTTTCTACTGTTTTCTATAAGGAGAGCAAAGAGGACTGCTGAGTTGCGGGTTGACCTGGGATGTCCTGGGATGACCTGGAATGTCCTGGTATGATCTGAGATGTCCTGGGATTTCCTGGGATGACCTGGGATGTCCTGGTACGATCTGGGATGTCCTGGGATGTCCTGGGATGACCTGGATGTCCTGGTCCCTGTGGTTCAGATGCAGATCTTCACCAAACCCGTGCTGACTCCTCTGACTGCCCCTGCTCTTGGAGTCAGGGACAGGAGGATGCTCACTTGCGGGCCAACCCTCTCCAGGGGATCCCATGGCTGCCGCCTTGATGTGGACCTTCCTGCTCTTCAGGTCCTGGGAGTGGCCCCACTGGTTTCGGAGTTCTTCTGTGCACAGCAGAGGTCAAAAGGAAAGAGGTGTCTAGAGAAGAGGAGGTTGGGGGGCTCTGGCTGAAACCCACGATGGGCTGGGCAGGGGCATGGGAAGCTTTGTTGTTCTTTTGTGGGTTTTTGTTTTTGTTTTTTTAATTTTTTAGCATCACTTCTACTTAATTTAATGCTTGCAAGCAACCTAGTCCCTCAGGAACTTCTAATGTGAAGGCTTTCCACTGGTATTGAATCAGCACCTTGTGTGGGCTGGACCCAGGGAGTGCAATCACCAAAGCCACTCTGCCTGGACCCCCACGAGAGAGAGAGAGAGAGAGAGAGGTACTTTATTTTGAAAAACAGTTCAAAACACTAAACTTCTGGCCCATTCTGCCATTGTACAAACTACAAATGCTTGCTCAGAAGCTGAGGGGCACCCTTGAGTAGCATGTCTGAAAACTGAATAAAAATCCATATAAAACAAATACTCAAATAGTTTCCATAGGAACACAGATAAGTGTGACCCATATCCTAGTCTTCCACATGGCTGATCCGTGCCGACCCTACTCTTACAAAGACATCTCAAAACTAGCATAATTGGGTTAAGTGGTCCCCCCAATCCCTTAATTCAAGCTAAACTTGCAGTCTAACAGCTATAGGAGTGATATCTACGCATTAACACCACACATGAACACGCTTAACACCACACATGAACACGCTTAACACCACACATGAACACGCTTAACACCACACATGAACACGCTTCCAGGGGCTGTTGCATCCCGCTCTCCCAAGCACGAGACACAGGCGAGGTGCTGACGTCCTGCTCCTCTACTGCAGGCGGGAAGTCAAGACTCAGGATTTGCTGCAGGAGTTGCCGTGTGGATCCTGACTTCACACAGGAGACGGTCAGCCTCTGGAAGTGCCTGGACCCTTTGTCCGTAAAATCTGCCTGTGCAGGTGGTCCTTGCCTCAGCCCCTCAGGACAACACAGGTCTTTCCTAAGTCATGGGGAGACGATCAGATTGTCGTGTCCAAGCCCCTTGAAGTGGAACCCACAGTCTCCGTTCGGTCTGCCCTCAGTTCCCCTCCCCTCTGCAGGGTCATCACAGCTGTGGACGTGGCTCTCGCACTCCTCCACTCTCTCCAGCTGCTCAGTGCCAGGCTGTCGGTAGGGAAACATCTAGGGATAAGGGGACAGCAAAGGCCTTACTGGTGGTGCTGCCATGGGAAGGGGCTGCAGACAGCCTGTGTCTGACCAGGGCCTCGTGGTCCCGTGAGGGTTGCCTCGCTGACCACATGCCCACGGGCACATACACACATGCCTGGTTCCCCACGCCAGGAGTCGCGTAGCATCCATGCTCTCAGGCAGGATTTAAAATGCATTCCGGCTGCTCTCTCTCCCTGAAGTCTGCATGGTGGGCCTAGTGGTGCCCATGAGCCTCTTCTCCAGCAAGCTCCAGGCCCTCAAGCCGATGCCCACTCAGCCAAGCCCCTCACCGGGACACCACGTGATGCTTTCACGGAGAACATCTAGAATGCAGGTGGAAAACTCAGCCCCCTGGGAGTCCTCGCTGGAGGGACCCCCGCCCTTTGCATTTGAGATCTGATGCAACGTCAGCTGTTTCCATTTGTGTTGCCTGTGTCGGCCACAGAGCCACCCGGAGAGCAGACTTTCCGTCCATCTCTGTACCACGGAGTAGCTGTGGGGCTCATGCAATTTCTTCTCTTTTCAGGAGGATCTTACCCACTCAGGGATTCATTCCTGAGACGGTGCTCATTTTACCTGCTCCCATCTGTCTTTGGAGTCGGCCCCTTTCCCAGTGCCAACCTTTCACCCAGGACTCAGTCACGTCATCATCCGAGATGCCCAACGCCCCCTCCTGAGGGTCTGAGTGCGTTTCAGAGGGGGCAGATGTCAGTGCTGTCCCTCCTCCGGGCGGCCCTCATGCTGCAGAAGCCGGTTCCTTTTCCAAAGGAGACACGTGGCGGGCTGGGTCCTTCCCTGCTGTGAGAACACCGTTCCATCAGCCCTTTTCTTTCCACACTAGGAAAGAAATGAGTTCGTAGGACGAGCACAGCACTGGCGGGTTTGACTCTTTCCTTCTGTGAACGAGCATCAGAAAAACACTTTCCTCATTTGGACGACGCCACAGGGAAGCAAAACCAGGCTGAGGACCTGCGCTCGTGCTCGCCTCAGTTCTGCCACCTGAGCTTCCAGCAGGTGGGCAAGGTCAGAGAGACTCGAGTGTCACTGCTTGAAGGGCACATCACCCAAGGATGGTTAGCGCCATCTGAGGGGCAGGGCAAGGACACAGGAGCGGTGGGCTCAGGGCAGGAGGGATGAGCACGGGTCTGGCCACAGAGATGGCTTCACCTGCCACACATGGAGTCCTTTTGGTGTGCAGCCATTCACAGGCCGGGGCCTTGCCTGGACATCCGCAGCTCCACTGCTTGCGACAGGCAGGCCAGGTCTGCCGTGGGCTCGCTTTGCAGTAGGTCCTCATGGTAGCACTGACCACATGGGCCTTGGAGCCTGTCATTGATGCTTGTGGGCTCTGCCTTTAGACTCTTCAGGCCGCACCATTCCATGGCTCTGCAACTGGTGCAAAGCTGTTGGTGACATTCTTGGGCTCTGCCCTCAGACTCTCAGGTGGCACCACTGCACAGCCCTGCAACCAGTGGCAAAGTTATCCAAGTCTCATCTGAGCAACAACGACCAGTGACCGCTGGTCCCGGCATCCGGGGCTGTGTGAGATCCAGTGAGAAAAGGGACGTCGAGGGCTCAGCTCAGCTCTTGTGAAAGGTCACACTCTTTCCATAGGCTCTGCTCCACACTCCAGGGTGTCCTGGAGTCCGGCTGCTTCCTTGTGAGCTGCCCCAAGAGCCCTGACCTCAGTCAGCACCTGCTGGCCGCCCTTTCTCTTCTGTCTGGCCGTGCCAGCCTCCCTGGCTGTCCGGGTGGTGCTGCCACACTGGGTCGACCGGCCGACCCCAGGTGCACCTGAGCAGCTCAGGTGTGTCCTGCCTGAACCTCAGGCCGACCTCAGACTTGGCTCTTTAAGAAATGCCTTGGTTTTGAGCAGGAAGAGATTGAACTTCCTGGCAAAGTGCACCAGAAAGAGCAGCCCTCAGCCCAGGGAGGGCTGGGGGTGAGTGAGGTCACAGGTGACATTCTGGTCTTCCTGTGTCCTCATTTCAAATATCTTTTCAGCTCCAGAAACGTTGCCAGGGTCAACAAACTATAACTGGTGACACACATATTTCTGCATGCTTAGGTGCACAGGCTCATGCACACTTCTGCACACACACACTCATTTCTGCACACCCTTACACATGCTCATGGGCACTGTCACTGTTATACACTCACGCACGCCTATCACACTTGTGTATCTTACACACTCACACACACTAATGCTTACACCCAAGCTCACACACACTTACACATTCACACACATCCACACACAAGCACACACTTGCACACTCTCTCACAGGAGCACACACTTGCACGCTTCCTTGTGGGAGCACACACTTTTTCCACCTCCTCTCCACTGAGCTTTGCCAGGAGAAGCTGACATGTGCAGAGCTCCGCGTGTCACCCTGACGCAGTGACGTTCTATTACAGCAGTGTAAGGGCGAGGGGCCGGATTCCTTGCCCAGCCTCTAGCGGAGGTGACCACAATCAAGCAGGAGGTCTACGAGGCCCCAGGTCCAGTGTACCACAGAGCCTTGCGGCTGCTTCTCCTTTCACCTCGACCACAGAACTTTCATCTGGCCTTCTCTTTAATGCCAGTGATGATAACCTCTGCAAACACCATAACTGGCCGCTCAGATGGCGCACCTTCTTCTCCCCAAAAATCCGCCCACAAGCAAGGAGCTGAATGGGATGTGCTTGCAGCAGGGCCAGGCTCGCTGCCACCCACAGGTGGACACGCTGACAAGGACTACCCTTCCATAAACTACCACCACCAAGAACTAGGCAGGAAAAAGATGAAAACCTAAGCAAAGGGTCTTTCTCAGAAACATAAATGATGGATAAGACCACAGGTTGCAAAGCTTATGGGAGACACCGGAGTGTAGATGTTGTACCTGTGAAATGACTGCTTGAAAATTTGTTAAGCAAATGTCAAATAGATGCATACAGGCAACAGAGGGAGCACTTTGGGGTGTTCTATTTACAAACCTTTAATTACATTTTCTGTTAAAATTGGTTCTCCAAATAATTAAAAATAGCAGCCGTTGCATTGGCATTGCTCTCCCGTGTCCCCAGTGGCCTTGCTGTGGAGCGCCTGGCGGTCCTGCGTGCCAGTGTCAAGTTTGTTAATTAGGCTGAGCGTGACGCATGAGAACCTCACCCGGAATCAGCGCCGGCTTGTGGGGCAGGGTCACTTCCACACTGGCCGCTCTTCTTCTGAATGTCTCCAGCATAGTAGCTTGTTGGAGCAAGCGAGTGTATGTATTGTTTTACAAGTTGGTGGGGATATTGCTAATAATTTTCCCTTGCGTAGAAGCCTTTAATACCTGCACGTGGAAGTCTTCTATCTGCACAGCAGCAGGGCTCTTGCTACCCTAGGTAAGCCCTGGTTGAGGATTTCCACAGGGTAGCTCTTCAACCAGGACTGGGACGTCTGTCCGTACGATGTGGCATTCACATGAGGCCCCAGGCTTGCTACAAATGGTGAATGCATCCCCTGTTTAAGAAGCAGAGTGGCTCCGCTTGGCTTGAAGCCTTCTGTCATGCTCACCTCTGTGTGCATCTGAGCAGAAACAGAGATGCCAGCCATGCTAAGAGAGCCTTCTGTTGCCTCCAAGACCGTCCCACAGAGTACAGAATTCTGCAGAACGTTTCATCTCCCGAGCCCTGGAGAATAGACAGCTCCATCCCATGACAAGATTGCACATGAAAAAAAAAGATCTCCAGGTTTTCGCATGGGGAATTCAAGGAAGGGTTGGTCTACAGCTTCCACAAAACCACCCTGACTCTGGAACAGGAACATCAGACCTTGTTTCTGAACTGGGGTATATTGCTTGGAGGGCATCTGGGTGCACGATTCCCCAGAGCGCTTCACGTCTCAGTCCCCTTCTGGACAGGTCCCACAGGCGTGCTGCTGCCCGTGCAGCCTGCACTCGCTGCTGGTGTATTGCAGGTGGACATGGCCTGAGCCTCGGGGTCTTGGACCGTGTCTCTATGCTCTCCGGACACTTGAGAGGGAGGCCTCTTGTTCCCAGTACATTTCATGCTGGGAGAAGTCGGGGAACATAACTGCCTGCCACAGGAAGACTCTCACAGGCACCTCTCCAAGGCCGATACCAGGTCCTCAGCCCACCATGGGCTCCTTCTCCCCGGGTGCCCCCTTACTGTCTCTCCTAAGCTGTAGCAGCCCTCCCCGACCCCCAACCAAGACATAATGACGTGTTCATCCACACTAGGCGAGGCAGAAGTTCTCTGGAGATGTTGGCATTTTATTGACCACTGGGTTTTAACCAAGAAAACTGTGAGTCATATCTAGCAGGAAGGGGAGGCTGAGGCCAACCTCCTCCAGCAGCCTCCAGTCTTGGAATCCAGCTCTGGGGCACAGCTTCTCCACCCAGAGAATCACTAGTTCATTGGGAGTCACAGCCATGGGCTGCCTGCTCGGGGCTGGCAGTGTAAGAGGGCCGCAGGAACTGGCCAGGGCTATGCGGAAAGGAGGCCACACAGCAGACAACTGTTGCTGTCATTCCACAGGAAAATGAGGGTGGAGGGCTGGGCTAGGCAGCAGAGGAGCTGGGAGGACCCTCCGTGGGTGAGGGCTGTGCAGGCACCAGCCAGGAGCAGGGGGAGACGGAAGCACATGTGGACCCAGCTTTTTCTGTAAGGTCAGGAAGGCACCAGTATCCCAGAACCCCAGGGGTGCCCGCAGAGAGACTGATTCGCCTGAGACCTCCAGGCTGAAAGGTGCCCTAGATGGATTTGGCCCCAGGCCTGTCTGACTCAGGTGTTCTCTGAAAGTGGAACAGAGCCATGTATATCGCAAGTGGCCCACGGGCCCTGTTACACCCGCCCCCCTCACACCAAGGGCCAAAGAGAAATCCAGGAACAGATGCTGCTTCTCTCTCATCAAGGCTGTGCGAATGATGCCCTCGGCACACGAACTGCCTTCTCTCCTCCTTCGCCTTGATTAGGGGGCTCTGAGCATTGCTGAGACCCTGGGCCTCCCCCATTAAGCCTGTTGATGTCAATCCAGAGGACCCGGGACCCTAGGAGGACTTCGGGGGAGCTTGACCCAGACAGAAGCTCAACGCCCCAGGTGTGCACCTCTGTTCCTGGGAGCCTCCGTCCCGCCCCCTCCCCATGCCCATTGTCACACACATTCACACACACATATACACACACCCAGAGACACACTCACACACATGGACATGCACATAGAGATACAGACACACAGAGACACATTCATGCACACGTACATAGAGACCATACACACACATGCATGCAGATAGACAAAGACAAATACACACACACCCACACACATGCACAGAGACACATACATGCAGATATACTGAGACACATATGCACATACTCACACACACACATACAGAGACACATGTGCACACAGATATACAGACACCCACGCACACACAGAGGCACATGCACACACAGATATACAGACACACACACACACCCACACACATGCACATAAGAGACAAATGCACAGACACCCAGAGACACACTCATACACACACATACACACATACACACACACATGCACACTTGCATAGAGACACATACACACATTCATGCATACAGATATACAGAGACAAATACACACATATACACATACAAACACACACACACAGATATACAGAGACAAGTACACACCCACACATGTGCACGTACACATACACATACAGATATACAGAGACAAATACACACACATACACATACAAACACACACACAGAGATATACACGTCCACATATACAGAGACACACACACATCCACATGGTACACATCCACACATGCATGCACACATATGGACACACAGCCGCCAGGGCTCTGACCTCTGGGTGTGGGGCAAGTGACTTGAATTCCGTGGGCTTCTGTTTCTTCACACGTCAGGAAGCCTTTGGACAAGATTGTCTCTAAGGGGTACTGAGGTCTAAGATTTAGAATCAATTTCCCAGCTTGATAAGGGAGCCATTATAGGAATCACGACAGGGAACAGTTTCATGTTGATTAACCTCCCTGCCACCAACACTTAATAGATGCTGACTCCACACACACATACACACATGCACACACGCACACACAGAGATGCATGTACACGTGCATACACACACATGCGGGCAGAGGCAGGTGCCCCCACACCACACTGTGCCTGAGGGCAGACAGCCCCCGCAGCTGGGAGCCGTCATCCCAGGGGGCTGCAGCCAGCCTATTTCAGGAAGTTTTTCCTGAATACCTGCTGTCTCTGGTGTGAACACTAAAACACAAACATATCCCTGCACGTGCCCACCCAGGCATCACACCCTCCACATGCACACATGCACACGCAGGTGTACACACACATATGCACGCACATGTACTTCAGCATTTGGCTCAGAGTCTCTGTTACATAAAACTCATTTGTCACCGCTCTTGAAATTACTTACCACCACACATAAATAAAGGTATAAATTGAAGAACTTTACTTAAGAGAGCTCATTTAAAATTTATTTTTACAGAAATGGGTGTTATGTTTTTCAGAAATCAATACACTTCTCTGAGATCAAGGACTTTTTACAGACAAGTTTTTGGCCTGAAATTTCTTCAGAACTTCGTGCATAGAGACGTGAGTGCCACCTATAGAATGAAATTAGAGGCGTGTATTTCCTCAGAGAGAGAATCAAGTAAAAGAAAAGTGAAAGAGAGAGAGGAGGAAGAGGAAGAGTAGGGGAAGAAGGTTAAAAGGGAAGCAGGCATTTCAATTCCTTTTAAGGCAATTTTTGCCTGTATCATAAGGACTTTTTTCAGAAGGCTTTGAATTTTATTTTATTTCTTAGTTTATACTACAAATTTAATTAAATTCAGTATATCAAAGATCTGAATAATCTTTAAAGAAAACGAGGGGTATAAATAAATACCATTTAATACAATTGTAAACACTAGAGAAAATAATTATAAAGATAAGATTTTTTCAAAGAGGAGAAGGCCTTGCTTTAAATAATTGTCTTTGTATCTTAGTTTCAGCAAAAATGAAATTACATAAATAGAGTTTTGATAGTTTCAAATCTTCCTTACCCCCAGAATACAGTAAAACCAACAGAGAATTTCACCCAATTTGTTTTCTTTGATCTTCTTGGCTGCCTTTTAGTTAGAGCTGTGAAGACAGAAACTGTTTTTCTTCTGACCGTTTCACGAAAACGGTCCCTCTCCTGTTTGCACTCTTCCCCTCCTGGTCTGGAGTTTTCCTTTTCATGTTGAAAAGTGTTTTAATTGCAGCAACGGGAGGGAATACGGAGCCCTTTATCTAAAGCCTTTCTGCTAGTTATATATCTTTAAGTTGCAAATATATCTGGCTTGTAATTTAAATCATAATTGTACTTTCTATGGAAGATACTAGGATGAAAAGCAGAGGGCACCCTACGACATACAAACGCCACTGCGCGCATACTCCACACACACACACACACACACACACACACACACAAAAGGAGAGAAAAAAGAAAAGAAAAAAGGATGCGCGGGATAAAAACAGCTTGTGTCAGTCCCCAAAAAATCCATTTGTGATCACAAATGAAACATTTCCAATCTCATAATGGGTAGATGGCTTGGTTTTATTACCAGCCATGCAAAGCAAGACCTCATCAAAAGGAGAGCTGCACGGAGGTCCCAGTTTTCCATTAAAATAATTTCAAAAAGCTTTTTTTCTCCCATTGAAAGAACCCATTTTGCAAGATGATTTAGCTCAAAATCTGCTGGGAGTAACCCTTGACATAAAGTCATATTGTGTTGGAGTTTAGTCCTAAATTCATACATCAATTATTTACTGTCAACGCCGATTGTATAAGTGTAGAAAATTACGAGGAATGATATTTTCTCTCAGGCAGAAAAAATGTGATACAGCAGATACACCCCACCTAATGTGCCGCCCCGCTGTCCCGAGCCCAGAATTATTTATGCATTGGAAAACAGTGTGCTGGGGCCAAAGGGAAAAGACAGAAGGGAGAGAGAGCGACAGACACATTATTTTAAACCTTTCATAACACCCATAAATATTTCATAACAAATAAATAAAGAATGTCGGGCTTGTGTGGAGACAGCTGTAGCCGCACGCTTCAGCGCTCGCGGAGCTCTGGGGACCCCGCACTTACCCTCCGTTAAGCCCCTATTTCTTTTTAATCATCCACTTAGTGCATTGTGGGTAGAGGCTCTCCAGGTGAGCGGAGTGTGGAAGGTTACGCACGTGGAGGCCGCTTTTCATCTGACTTCAGGGTTTTTCCTTTCCTTTTTTTTAAATAAAGAAAAATAGGAAAATGGGATCTTCCTCCTGTGTCCAGAGGTCTTATCAGAGGCCCTGTCCTGGGGCTTCTATCCTCACCCGTATCCCCTCTCCAATATGCCCCCCACATGAGAACTAATGATTGTCCAGCTCGGGGAACCCACCTGTGAGGCTCACACCATTTAAACTCTACCTTGTAAGACTTTCTTCACGTGCCACTCTCTCACTTCAGGAGGCACCGTGTGCTTCCCAAGGTGTCTTCCAACTTCATTCGTTTTTAAATCAATGGGAAACCTTCATGGTAAAAACAAACCAACAAAAAAGGCCAAATGGCGCAAGAGATGCGTGTGTGAGCGTGCACCTGTGCATGTGTGTTTCTGTGTACTGTTGTGGCAGGGACACACGGACCCACAGTTTGTGGGGAAGACGGTTGTTTACCATGAGGCAGAGCAGCAGTTTTCAAACACAGAAGAAATAGAGTGTGCCATGGTTTTTGGCTTCCTGGGTTTTCAGAGGGTCTAGGGGGATGGGTGTGCCCGCAGGGACGCGTCCCTCTGGGCAGGAGGACTCTGCATAGTTTCTTTATCGTCATGGAGCCTGAGGGACCCTCCCACTCAGGCAACTGCTTCTCATGCACTCTCCGCGATAGTGGTTTGTTTGTCAGGTATTACTGAAATTCCCCTTACGGGTGATGGTCACTGG